>NC_048221.1:22560917-22618346 GCF_002007445.2 Ailuropoda melanoleuca
CCCCTTCCCCCGCCCCTTGGACACGTCACTCAACCTCCCTGGCCTCAGTTTCCTGCGCTGATAAATGAGTGCAAAAATAGTGCCTCCTGTAGGGGGTTGTTCTGAGGATAAAATGAGTTCATGTTCACACATGGTCCAGAAATGGCCAGGCCCATAATGTGTGTTATACATGTGTTCGTGAAGTGAATATAGATCCTAATTTGTGCATTTATTCTGTTTACTCATTCGAATATTCAGCTCTTCGTGGTGAACCTATTCTGCCAGCCCCTCTCCTGGGCACGGGCAGGTTCAATGCTGAATGAGAAATAGCCTTTATTCCAAAGATCTTGGGACCTAGTGGGGGACATCAGGAATTAAGCAATGAATTTGCAGTACGCTGTGATGGGTGTGGAGTTGGAGAGACCACAGGAGGCTCAAAGAACACAGGAAGGACTTGAACCTGCTCTGCCCTGGGCAGCAGACTTCCCAGAGGAGTGGAAGCCTCCTCTGGGTCCTAAGAAGCTGCTAGACTTTGAGTTGGGGTGAAGAGTGCTGGAAACGGTTGGAGTGGTGGATGGATGTGGGGGCCTGAAGGCAAGGATGGTAATAACATTGTTAGCAGCTGGCTGGATCTAGCTGGAGAGCAGTAGGGAGAAAGTCGAAAGTAGTGAGAAGGAGGTCAGAGCCATAAGGAGTGGCAGACTGATGGGGACTGTGGCATTCTGGAACATTGGACATCATCCTAGAGGGCATGGGGAGCCATGAGGATTCTAGGCCAAGTGGTGATTTTGGTTGCAGAAGAATCCCCCTGGACAGTGGATTGCAGGGGTGGAGTCCATGCAGGGAGGCTTAGGAGACGCTCACCCTCATCAAGGGGAAGGAGGGTATTGTGGTGGCTGAAAGTAAGTTGGTGGCAAGAGGGACGGAGAGATGTGGCTCAATTTCAAGACACACATAAAAGATAGAAGCAATGAGCATGGTAGTTTGATGAGCCCTGGTTGCCTTGCCTGGCCCACTGGCCTCTTTCTCTGACTACTCGCCTCTCCAGCCTCTGCCCACATCTTCATGATCACAGACAAATATAAGACCCAGAGGACTGAGTCAGCCTTGCAGGGGACCTTTGGTTTTCCTGTGAGTCAGGAGTGACGTCAGAAGTCTCTTGGGTTTATTCAGAACAGCGTGCATCCAGAATTTTTTTTAAAAGATGGATCAGTATATTTCAGGATCACCTGCAAAAAAAAAAAAAAAAGAATCAAGCCTAAATATTTTGCTGTGTTACCAGTCCAGTGGGCTGGACAAAGCAGCGATGGATGAGAACCTGTTCGGTTTGGCGGTCAGGATGTGGCCAGGGCAGAGAGCAGATGGGTGGGAAAGATGGTCACAGTCATGTTGATGCTGCAAAACCCTGTGTCCTCAGGGAGGTGCAGAACAAGGGCCTCCCAGGGAAGAAGGGAGACAAACTCTAGCTGAAAGGATCAGAGAAACATCCATGGAAGATGTGGGCACAGGGGTGGATCCCTTTATGTCTTCTCCTCTTTCACAAGTATCTTGAAGAATTTTAGCAAAAAAGGAGAAACAAAATAAAAATATGCCAAGCATCCCCCCAGATAAAATCACACACACGCACGCACACACTCGTACACATACACGTTTGAGGAAAGCTCAGCCATCTGACATAGGTTGATAGCATCACAAGCAGACACCAGAGTCAGGGGTAGTGGTAGCTGGCTTGGAAGGAGGGATTCCTTTCCCTCTTTTCTTCCTCTCTCTCTTTCCTTCACTTGCACATTCATTGCCCACTTCCTGCCCTTCATGCCAGTTAGCACAGAAACCTGGACATGAAGAGAGATCTCTCTGTTCCAAGCACCATCCCTCCAAGGGGAGCCAGTAAGACTGGAGTGCTTCTCCTGGGACTGAGCCACGAGAGGTGCTGGGAACAGGGGGGGCAGGCAAGGAAGGCTGGTGTCGCTGGCCATGGGAGGAAACCCCCAGCAGAGAGCTCACTCCATGGGGGCGGTTAGCTGCAGCGCCACTGGACGGGAAACAGGTCTCGCTGAGCTGTTGGTTGATGTTCTCTTCTGATCTCACTTGAGTGAATAAGAAAATCCATTGTCTTGGCAGTTCCAAAGCTGGAATCACCTTGTGCCCAATTATAGCGCATGTTCAAAACAGCCTGACGTATTTCAATTCCCGAGGGTCTCTTGTTTGAGTGAATAATGCCAACTGAAGTTCTATAAATGCACAAAAAAGTTGCTTTGTCAAATGTCACAGGCATACTATTAACTTAGAGAGGCCCTCTTGTTACCCTAGATGTTACTTCCTAACGACTCAGGGGTCTCAAACCTTTCTATGAAATCAGCTTTGGAATATGGCACTGTGCACTCAGGAACTTGGGGCAACTCTGTTTGCAGCTTTGAAATTCTTTTTTTTTTTTTTTTTTTTGAGAGAGAGAGCACTGGAGGGTGAGCAAGCACTGGAGCTGGGGCAGGCAGAGGGAGAAGGAGGGAGAGAATCCTAGGCAGACTCCACACCCAGCACGAGCCCAATGCAGAGCTCCATCTCACGACCCTGAGATCATGACCTGAGCTGAAATCGAGAGTCAGACGCTTAACCGACTGAGCCAGCCAGGCACCCCTGAAATTCATTTTGAAGGCTGTTCTGCATCTAAGCCGTGCCCAGAAAACTATAGTGCGGGTTTTGTCCAGAGTGTGCTAAGCCATCAGAGGGGCCGTCTTCCAGGTACACGCAGGCATCTTTCCCTTGCAGGCGGCATCCGTGTTCGGCCTCCTCTGGGAGGGCTGGTGTTTCCCTGGTGTGGGCCCTTCACCTGACTCAGGGGCCTGCAGACGGCACTCCCCACTCTGGGTCAGAGTCCCCGCTTCCCAGGCCCCTTGCTGGCACGAAAGCTCCTCCCGCCCCAACTACTCAGCCAATTTTCATTTTTATGACTCGCCTGCTATGACAAGACAGACTGGCTTTCTGAGAATGGGGATTTAAGCCCAGCCGCCACAGAGAAGCCACGCTGAAGCTCTAAGCCCGCGGGCGAAGCTGGGCCACTTCCTCCCCACACACCATGTGGGTGACTCACAGCGACTAGCAGGACACTGATTAAGATAAAGGTCATTTGGGTTTTCAAAGCAGCCTGTTAATTGTTGTTTTTTTAAAAAATACCAAAGCTGTTTTAGTTTTACAGCCATCAAAAGGATTTTGTAATCACACTAAGAGAGCACGTAGAACTTTTCATCTTTGAGACACTTAAAAACATTAATTAATAAGAGCATGGTACCTGGTGGAAAAAGGAAAAGCCTTGCTGTCTGGACATGCCCTGTTGCCTCTCTCCCACCTTCCAGCTGCTTTGGGACACACCCTCCTGGCCCTGCTTCCCTCCAGTCTATCCGGGCTTCTCATCTTCCCATGAACACGAAGGATTTCATCTCCGCAGACTCATTGGGACCCCCCTCCTGCTCCCCCACCGCAGGGCTCGTCTCTGCCATCCTGTCATCTAGCTTACCTAGCAAGGTCTGAGCCCCGTGGCATCCTACCACCCGAGGGCCAGCACGATTCCGATGGAAATCCCAGCTGCCGCAGTACCACTGGGTGCTACCAGGCTTGTCTGAGGCCCTGAGTCAGCTGATGGCTAATGGGCCATGTGTTGTGTGTCCCGGGTACGTGCACCAAGCCAGCTCCGTGCCCTCACTCAGTGCACCCTAGTTGTTCTCGATCTGAAACTGACTCTTGCATCGCCGGCCTATAAAGGCCAGTTTTGAGGCAGCCCGAACGAGCTGGCATCCAACAGAGGCCAGGGTGGCTGGTGGGCTTTGGCTGCCACTGTGGTTCTGTGCGCGTTAAGAGGCCTGCTGCACGCAGCCCTGTGGGTGGTCGCCGTGTGAGCTGAGCCCCCGTCCAATGAGGCAGTGCAGTGGGTGGTGAAGACCGGAGGCTGAGCCTGGCAAAGATGGGGTTGAATCACAGTCCCGCTGTCGATTAGCTATGCCGCCGCGTGGCCTGCACCCCGGGTTCTGCGTTTGCCCATCTGCGAGGCGATTATTCCTCCAAGGAGGTGTGCACAGCGTTTAGCACCGTGCCTGGAAGAAGAGCATTCGCTCTTCCTGAGGAATGATAGGAGGTGAGGGGGAAGCTGGCAGCAGAAAACTTTTTTTTTTTTTTTTTTTGCTTAAAGGCAGTCACTTGGAAAGCAGAACAGATTGGTTGTTACATTTTATGAATTCCTTGTGGGAGAAACAATGAAGTTAGAAAACTGGAAACAGTAACTGCTTCAGAGGACTTACCTTTGGGCCAGCTAGCAGAACGGTGGGCGGTGGTCCCTGCGGCGCCTCTGTTGTGATAGCGAGGGCAATATTCTGTTTTCCATTCTTGCACTTTTTGGTATTTTCCAAATTTTCTGAGATGAGCAGTTGTTACATGGAAAACTGGGGGGGAAAAAAAGCTTAAGCCATTTGGACTGTAGCCGGGGGAGCAGTGGCAGATTCTGTGCTTCCACTAAGTCTCTGCTGAGACTCCCCTTCCCTAGGGCCACCTCCTCTGAGGCCAGACCTGCTGTGACAGCCAGAGAACTTGATTTGCAAATTTTAGGGAGAGGGACTATTGTCCTGGAGCAGACCCACCTGGCCACCTGGCCTCCGGACCAGGTCCTGTCTGAGACCCTCCCCTTTGACCTTGAGAAGAATGGACCACCACGCCAGGTTGACTGTCTCTTTCAAAAAGTAGGAGTATTATTAAACAACCATACGTAAAGAAACATTTTAGCCTGTGAGCCTCCTCCCTGGGGGGAGGCAGGGGCTGCCACATCTCCGAATCAGCAATGACAGTAGCATTTATGGGTGCTTGCCGCGTGGGCGTTTCCCAATACTGTCAGGACACACTCTGTGCTCAATGTTCGTACCCTTTTGTTCCTCACGCCAGCCCTGCGAGCTGAATGCTAGTACCCCCCCCCCGCCCCTATAGACAAGCAACATGGGGCTCAGAGAAATGCATGCCAGGCATGGAACACACAACCTGTGTGTGATTCTGGGGCCCTGGCTGCTAACTATTCTTCTAACTGCCCTGATGGGCAAGTGGTCAGTCATGACCTATGCCATGAGTGCAGGAGATGACCCTTCTCAAACAGCTTCTCCATGCATTCCTGAGGCTCACCTGGGCCTGGCCCAGGGCCTGATAAATGTATTTTGGGGGATGTGGGTGAGTATAGGAGCAAATGAGAGAATGGATGGAGGCAGGAGTGAAGGAATGAAGTGCCCGTTAGCTGTCTTGCGCATGGAGGAGAGAAGATGTGCCTCCTTTCCTCCTCACTTCTGCCCCTGGGACAAAAAGAGACATAGGCCTCGGGGGAGGTGGTGAAGGTGTTCGCCAGCTGAGGACCGTGCCTGCTTTGGGAGAGAACATCTGCCCCGACACTGGCTGGCTCCCCGCCCTTGGCCACACCCCTGCACCAGATGGCATTAGCTTTGGGCAAGGTTTCTTCCTCTCCAGTTGTGGGCCTCCTGCCCCCATCTCCTTCCTTCCTGTTGGCAGCATGGGGTGGCACATACATTTTATCAATTATTAGCATACACAATATTTGTTTCACAGAGGCTGCATGGATGTATGTAGCTGATTTCCTCTGTTCCTTCCCAGAAAACACAGGAAAAGCAAAGTTTTTGTTTTTTTCAAACCAACATGAACATGGCCATCACCTTAGCCCATCCCGTGATGCTTCCAAAGCCAGTGTGTGGGGAACCCCGAAGAGCACTGGCATGCAGACCATGAAACAGCACCTGGCAGGTTCAGGCACAGAAGGCGTGCCTCCAGATGGCTCCAGCTTGCCCCTCAGATGGGTGCCCATCTTGTCCCATCCTCCTAGGCCACAGGCTGGTTTGTGTGTTCACCACATCTGGCCTTTATTTGAAACTCCACCTCCAAGTATTTCATAGCACAGAATATCTTTCCTTATTAAATTCTCCCCCACATATTTTTTTCATAAAACAGGCACCAAAAACTACAAACCTACCCGTGGCTCTCAAAGTATCTGTTTTATAAACCTTTGGAAACCGTTCTCAATTCGTTAATCACATTTTCAAAGGAAGTTACAGTTTATAGATACACTAACAAATGCCATATCCGATGCCTCAGCCCCAGTAACGAGATCCTCAGGCAGGGAGAGAGGGAGTGGGGCCAGTGGATCCAGGGTGTGTGAGAGGCTAAATGCGGAGGGACAGGGGAGAGCTGGCCTGGGAGTCAGAGATTTACTTCTGTTTCTGTCCCTCCTACACTGTGGCCATACGTCTGTCCTCCAGGCGGGGGGCAAGCACGGCAGTCTATCTGGAGTAACAGTGAGGTAGGTTGCAGGTCACACGCTCCTAAATAACTTAGGAACACTTCCCTGAAGATGTACTTTAAAAGTGGTTCATTTACAAGGAGGAATAATAAAGGCATTAAATATACACAAGTCAGAACTCCAACGACTACTTAATGCTTGAAACCCAAACCAGCTTAAAAAAAAAAAAATCTTGAAGAAGGGAAAGGGGTAATGTGAGAGAATGTGGTTGGTACCTGAAACATCCAAGGGCATAAAGATTTCAGGCACAACTCGATCCAGGCACACACACCATGTTTTCAGCACTCTCTTCCTGCCTTTTTTCTGCTCTGTCTGCACTGGCTTCGTTCTCAGGAAAGCTCTCTCCAAGCAGAAGCAGAGATGGTCACTAGGAGCTCCAGCTCACATCCTACCACCTTAATGACGCTAGCAGATGTGCAGCTCCTTTATCTGGATCAATCCAGGAAAGCATGCCAGGCCGAGTCTCATTTGGGTTGGCGTGAGTTACAGCCCCGGCTCTGAACCAAGCCCTGTGTCCTGGAGAGCTGTGGGTCTCCTCACATGCTCAGGTCACTTGCCTATCTCTGAACCAGGATGGTCTTGCTCTTACAAGAACTATATTTACGGAGAGGGGGACCCCAGGGCTTCTCTGCAGGAAAGCAAGGCGATTACCCTGGAAAATGTGGGGGGATGAGTGGGGGCAAGGCACAGCACAAGTGTCTTCCTCGTGGAAGTCTAATCTCTAGCCCTCCCGTACGCTCTCTTAATGGGAGAAAAGATAAATGTGGATCTAGGGTCATTATGCTGGCGTTTACTCATCACTCTCAATGTTTTATTTTATGCAGCAGCCACTGACTTCCTTCTCTCATTCAAAATAATCACTCTGCTACATTTCTACATGCACTCTTAAAGAGCTCACCAGTTAATAAAGACCCAAATGGGAAGTGTTTTAGACTGGCTTCGTATACCTGGTTAAGCAGACATCGTAGAGGGGCATTCCTACAATGGAGTTCCGGAGCAGGTTTCCCCAGCCCTGCCTGTTTCCTTCAATGAAATGAAATTACTTATACTCACTGGCTTGCAGACCAGCCCACTGTGAATGAATGCCTCTTCACCTCACATTCTAAACCCTCCAGGTTTCCTGAATATCAAAAGCACTATGTACTGAATTTCTTGAGTAGTTATAAGGGGGAAAAAAATGAAGAAAGACATCCAGGAGTGGTCAGAAGTCAAGGGTTCGCTGTGGATTGCAGAATTGCCAAGTACCATCTTAAACGACTTGGGTTCTTTAGCAGAGGTATGAGTTTTTCTGCAGGGACAGTCTTGAATCCCCGCTGAGCTATAGTCCACAAGTCTTGGTGCGTAAGATATACACCAGGAGAAAGTGTGTGAATGGGACTGTCTGACACAACCGTCTTCAACAAACATCTCCTGCCTCCTTATGGTTTACAGAACAGTGACCTGCTCAATCACTCAATGGGTCTCCTTCAATGACATGTTAGCCAACTGTATACAATGAACCTGTGTCTTGGCCAGCAGGTCAGGGCTCTCAGGAATCATGCTAGCTATATAGTCAGGCTTTTTTTCTGTGCCAGGAATATGTTTGTCCATTTGCATACAGTATCTAGTTAATTCTCTCAACCTGCCATTCCAGGAAGGTACTACTGGTTTTCCTTTTTTGCAGCTGAGAAAAGGGGAGCATGGAGAAACTGGGCCCCCTGCTCAGGATCACAGCCCTAGAAAGTGGCAGAACCACTTTGTCTCACAAAGACAAATGGACACTTTCTGAGGATGAGGGAACATTTGGTGCTCGGGACCTCAGGAATCTTTTTGAATTTCTTTTAGGAGTGTTTGAAATAACATGAGGCTCAGCCATGAAAATTTGGTCAGGGGCTGGTGGTAGATGGGGGTGTCCTGCCCCATGCTGGCTGTGTGATCTTATCTAAAGTGTCGTTTTACCCATTATTTAACTTGTGACAGACTCTTTTCCTGTATGCATGCTGGGCAATAAATTGACCTTTGAAAGGCAAAATTAAGAGTGATAAACTACAACCAATTCCTTGGAAAAGAAAGACTGTTTCATTGGCTTTATTGATATCCTTAGTACCTGGTCCTTACTAGGTGCCTGATAGAGGCATTTGAATAAATAAATAAAGGAGCAGTTTGAAATGACTAAAGGAAGTACTTCTCACAAAAAAGCAAAGCAAAACAAAACAAAACAGTTTAGGCTTAGCATTACACCACCCCAGATACTGTGAAGACTGCCTTTAATGCTCAGAAGCTGGGCTGTGTCAGCTTCTGGGGCACCTAGTGGCTCTCAGTCATGGTTCTTACCGAAATGGAACTTGGAGGGTGGTTAGACAGTTAACAGAGGGCAAGAGTGTGTGACTCTATGTCCTCAAAGGGACATGCAGAATCTTGTTAGCATCACGCGCCCCCTTCCCCATCACACCTCCTCACTGTGAGACGTGGGTGACAGCTCCATTGACCTCGTTCCTGTTCCTCCCACTCAGCCCCCGCCTGGCTCTCGCAAGGGCCAGAGCTTCCATGAACACACGAAGTTTCCATAACGGGGTCCAACTGCAAATCTGCTGTCATTTACAGCAGCCTCTCAGAGCCGCTTCCCTTCCTCTTTGTCTGCAGTGGATCCGATGTTCTAAAACTGACCTTGAACATCTGTGGCTTGGAAACCGGAGAGAAGGGAGTGGACGGGTGGCTGACCCGGTGGTCCAAGCCCACTGCCCTTCAGAGGCGGTGTGGCCTTCCTGGGCGGTGGAGGGGGGCGCGCTCCAGAGGCGTCTCAGGGCTCCTGAAATGCATTTGACAGGAAGAACAAGAGGACCCGAAAGCCACTAGACCCTGTTTAGCCCCACAGTGACCTGAGATCTACCCTGTCTGGCCTCTGTCCCCTCCGTTCCACTGACGGCCCATTCAGCCCTGTTTGGTTCAGCATCTCGGCAGTGGTCTTCTCCTTCACGCCGACGTGCCTTTAGCACCTGTCTCCACGGTAGCCATGCAGTGTCCACAATGGTAACCTGTGGTCTGGGGGTCTGAAAACACAGTGACACTGCATCTCATTTTGAATCTTAACCACGTCAATCCAAAGATGACCAACGTAGGGACGAAAAAGAAAAAACGATACGTGCATAGGTATTTTTTCCAATATGCCATTGGCCATATTTTATGATCTTATAAGGGGTTGCTTATCTTTAGCCTGCAGTAGAGGGCAGACTTTCCTACATTATAAGCATCCCAACCACCGGCATTCAAGGCCCTGAGACACAGGAACGTCCAGACACACAATCGTCCAGTGGATAAGACAGTAGGCTTGTGGGGTGACTAACACCAGTGATTTAGGGAGAAAAAAGACAAAAACCACTCTCCCAGTTCTTAAGGCACTCATGAGCTTTTCCAGAGAAATGCCCTCATAGCCACTGAATCTGGCAGTGATTCCCAATACCCACATCCACCCTGGGTAAGGAGGCCATACTTAGCTCAGTCCTGCTGTGGCCTGTGTGATAGCAAGTAGTGGGCTCTGTGTGTCTACAAAATGTTACCAGGATGTTGAGCCCACCAGTGGTTTTGTTTCCTCTCCAAGGAGTATGGGGCAGGTTTGAGACCGGAGGTAGGGATGGGAGAACTAAGAAAAAAAGGGATATGACTAGATTTTTGGTAAGCCGTAAAACACCCTTTCCTGTGTCATGAAGGGGTGGCTCTTAAAACTGTGGAGTAGAGAAGGATCACCCCTGTTCCACAGGTGCCATCCAGGCAGCGGGAATCTTGGCTTTGCTTTTGGTGGATTTGGAGCCAAACGAGTCCACTAGGTAAATTCGTATCAAGGAGAGTCGACTTGTTATCCCCCCAGCTGGGAGCACCTGGGCTGGGCTTTCCTGCTGTTACAATCCCTCGGACTGTCCCCTGCTGGGCTTCTCACCAGTGTCCCTCCACTCGCAGTCCTCATCCGAGAAACAGGGCTTGGGGAGATAAAGGCTGCCCTGGCTGATGATCTCACGGAAATGTTTTTTTCTTCTTCTTTATCTTCCTCTCGCTGCCAGTACGAAGAAGGAAAGAAGCGAAGGAAACCTAACTACAGTAGCGTTGACCTCTCTGAAGTGGAGTGGGAGGACCGGGATGATGTGGTAAGTGACCAGTGTTCAAGCCTGGCGAGTAGGGAGCTCCACTGTACCGACTTCTCTACCTGGAGGCCACCCCAGGAGCTGGCCAAGAGGCCCCCCGGAGGACACCTGGCCACCAGAGGGACATGAAGGCAATGGGCTCTTTTCACGGCACTGGGGGTTTATAACTCTCCTGCTGGCTGGAACGGTTGCAGCTAGGCCAGCCACCTGCCTGCTTTGTGCGGTCGGCTCACACCATCCCCTGCCAGGCTCTGGTCCCTTCTGCTGTGGATTCATCCAGACTCCTGCCTCGGCGCAGTTTATGGGACCTGCCACCCTCGGGGGGAGCCTGGTCTGAGCCTGGCTCGGCAGCAGAAGGCTCTGCCCACCCTCAGGTCAGGATGCCATGGGCACAGCCCTTGCTTTCAGAGAGCCACCCAAGGCTGAGCAGGCCTGCCTCCCTTCTGCAGGTTGGTGGTCTATTTCCTGGGCCGTCCCAGCCGTCCCCCTTCCGGCCACACTGCAAGAGCGCACACGCTCATTTTCCGCAGGGACTCAGCCTTCGGCACTGTATCAAAAGCCTTCCTTATGCCCACGACTTAACCCTGTCTGTCTTCTTGTTATTTCCTCAATAAATCAGATTTGTTCGACATGGCTGCCTTTGCACGAATGTAGGCAGACTGTCCTTAATTAAATTGTCACATCTCATGAGATCCTGCCTGGATCCTTGCTCTTGACTTTCTCTGTGGTGCGTCCATGCCACGGCCACGGCTCTCTGCCTGCACCCTCCCTGATGTGTCCAGGGTCCTTTCTTCAGTTTCATCTGGAGATAGCCATGTTTCTGCCCTTCAGTCTGTCCTGCTTTCCAAAGAGCTGTTGGAGGGAGCCATTTGGACTCCCCAGCTGGGTTCTCTTGCTGTCATTCTCTTCTCTTTGCGTCCTCTGCTCCCTGGACATCTCAGCTAGCGTAAATCTTGGATTTTCTTCCTGGCCTATGAAATGCAAGAGGTGCATCTTAGAAGTGTAGCTGATTTCCTTCATCTGTACAAGGACTCTTGAAACTCAGGTTCAGACAAAGTAACTGTTTGATAAAGAAACAACTTTCTCACCTGCCCTCTTTCCCCCCTGCTGGTGGCCTGACAATGATCTGGTTGGTTACATCTTGCTCTTTCAACATGGGCTTCAGGGCCTTTACCTTGTACTGCGGCCAGTGTCCCCCTCTCCCCTTTCCACCTGCTCTGACCAAGAAGCAGGCTAGTGCACTTGTGAGGGGCCCCGCCTGGGCATTAGCCCGCCTGGGATTGAATCCCACCATGGCAATCTGCTGGCTGTTGGTCTCAAGCACACAGTTATCCTCTCTGCGCCTCAATTTTGGTCTTTGTCCTTTTTTACCCAGTAAGATGAGTATGGTGATAATAGTACCTACATCAGAGAGCTGTTGTGAAGCTTAAATGTGTTAATATGCTGAAAGATGACAATGTATGTACACCATTGTGTGGACACGGGGAGCGCCTGTGACGGTGGCTGTCCTTCATGCTGTTCTCATCAGCACTAATCCTCAGGTAGCCTGCGCGTGAATGAATGTCCCGCGGACTTACAGCTGCTAAACTGTCTCATGAATGTTTGAAGGGCGCGTTCTACTATTTTCCTTTCTCTTCCATCTTCGCTTTATCAGTTCCCTTATTTTGACTTCGCTGGACTTTTTTGTTTCCTTTCCTGGAAGTCTGGAACCTTGTCATCAACACGCTTCCCCCTCCCTTCGTCCCATCCATTTGGATCAGCATGGGAGGCAAACGGCTTTACCCTCGTTCTCACTTCGGGGTCCTCACGTCGTGGTACTGGGAGAGATTTAGGACTTGGCTCGCTCCAGCCACCACCTGCGCTCCAGTTAATTTTCAAGGAGCTGATATCTCCTTTTATTAATCGTGGTTTCCTTGCCCTGTCTCCTTTGCTCATCGTAGCTACAGAGTGTCGGATTCCCAGCCTCTTACACGTTCTTCACCTTCATCCGACTCCCAGGACTGGGTTTTCATTACCCCCCTTCAGAGTTCCCACATCTCCTACAAGTTCAGTGCTCTTACTCTGCCCAAACTGGTCTCTTGTGGTCTGTGGGGTTTGGGTCTCTTGTCTTACTTCCTTGAGGAACATGGTACACTCAAAGCGTGAATTCCTTCACCACCAACGCATTTGGGAAAACCCAGGTCACCATTTCTCTCCTAGAGATTTGCACTCCCTTCAGTGGAGAATACTGGACCCTCTACAGAGCAGCTTTGTAACATCGACACGTGATCCCACATTCCCGTATGTCCACCATTGGGGTTTTCATGTAAGTGGCCGAGGGCAGCTTTCGGTCAAGATCTGGGAGAGACCGTGAGGCAGAGCCCACTAAGGAGGAAGCAGCTTGAGTCTGCCCAGCCGCAGAGAACTTCTTGGAAGGCGCATCCTACTTCTCTTGGCAACTCAGCTCTTGTTGAATGTAATGATGGTATTTATAACATAGACCCTGTGTCCTTCCAAAAAAGACATGAGGTCACATATACTATTAAAACATGTGCAAAATAGACTGGCTAAAATTAGAATCTTAAAAAGAGGGAGAAAAATGAGAAACCATTTAGAGGTGGGTGAGCAGGACATCTGGCCCAGGCTCCAGGCGACTTGGGCATCACATCAAAATGCAATGAGTAAGATGGATCTTTTAGGGACCCATTGCCAGGAAGGGACCCTGGGACATCCACAGCCTGGCCTGAATCACCAATGCCTGTCACCTCTGCAAAGGAAAAAATACTTTTAAAATGGAGTTTATTCTTTGGTTATAAATTCCCAGAGATGATTGAAGGACTTAAGGATGATATTTTTCTTACTCCTGTTACCTTAGTCATTCCCAGACTTTCCACAGTGAGCATGATTATTGCCGTGAAGAGAAAAAAACGAATATAGGTAATAATAACTGGCGTATTGAGTCCTTCCTGTGTGCCAGCGCTGTTCCCAGGGCTATACGTGGACGAACTTGTTGATTCTACACAACAGTTTTACAAAGTCAGTATTATTGCTATCCTCATTTTGCAGTAAGGAAACTGAGGCAGAGAACGGCTTGGTCCACGGGCACACCGTGTGGATTCCAGCCAAGGCCACCTGGCCCCAAAGCTCTTGACCATGTTGTTACGCCTTAGAAAGAGGCCTTGAGTCCAAGAGTCCTTGAAGACGCTGTATCAGTGCCCTCACCGTGTTCCCATAGTGTCCTTCTCTGAGGGGAGCCGCAGAGATGGGGCATCCTTGCAACCAGCCGCTAAACAAATGCTCGCCCTGGGGTGGGGCTGTGAATACCGGTGGGTCAGATTCTGCCTCCAGGCCACCTGAAACCCCTTCTGTTGCAGTGTGGGCCTTTTCACTGCTCTCCAGTCAACTCACATTTCTCCTTACCTGTGATGATTCTGTGCAAAATGTCCTTCGAGTCTTTTCTTTCTAAAGCCCCATAAACCTCTTCTCCTGGGGTGAATTTCTGAGAACTGTGCCCAATTAGTTTGTTCTTCTTTTCACCTACTCCAGTGTCTCTGCAGCTCATACTTGAGCCCTGGGTCACCAAACCAACCACGGTACCCCCCCACCCCCCCAGCCTGGACAGAGAGATTGAAAGAGAGTGGATTTTGATTTTGTTGTACAGATGCTCTGTGCCCGAGTCTGTTTTTATATTCTGGTGAAACGCTTGCTTGGAAATGACAGACCTGTTTATCTCCTGCTTCTCCCTTCCCCTTTAATCTCTTGGCTTGGCCCAGATGGCATGGCGTTGGGGGCCTGGAAGTGCATGCCGCCTGTGCACCAGGCAAGGTGAGGCTCATGTTCTGACGTGGAGAGCAAACCGCCGTTAGCAGAACGAGCTCTCATTATACACGTACACACGAAAGCCAAGGCAATCCGTGGGTCTCCGGGGGAGAGCTTCCCTAACGAGCTTTGACACAGGAGGAAGAGCTTTAGGCTCACGACTGAACCAGAGGCATGACCACCAGCTTGTACTGTGGGGGTCTGAATGGTCAGCGAAGCTGTTGCAGCTTCGGGGTGCAGGCGAGAGAGACAGACTCGCTAGGGGCTCTGGGGAAACGCGTGTGACCTGGATCACGCAGGACCCAGGGGGAGGGTGGTTCCCAGAGAGACCGGGAGGCTGATCGCCATCCCCAGAAAACGATTTGCAGCTTGAAGAGGTTTGACCTCTATTTTACCTGCCCCACTGTGGCGCAAGCTGCTCTAATGCCTGCTGCAGTAGCACCCTTGCCTCGGATAGGGAAACATAAAGACAGTTCGTGGATGTTTTATTTATTTTTTTTAAAGATTGTATTTATTTATTTATTTGAGAGAGAGAGACAGAGAACATGAGCAGGGTGAGGGGCAGAGGGAGAAGCCCCGATGTGGGGCTCAATCCCGGGACTCCAGGATCATGACCGGAGCTGAAGGCAGGTGCTTAACCGACTGAGCCACCCAGGTGCCTTCGCTGATGTTTTAATTTGCTCTTCTTTGACGCTGTTAAGTCAAACATTGTCATGTGATTTTTTTACTGACTATGTAATATGCTAACAGATGGGCACATCCAACCTTGTTTGGGAATATTTCTCCGCCGGGCCATTTTCATTTCTCCAGGTGCTCATTGCTGTAATCCAGGTAGTGGCAAATTTGAGGGCTATTTGGCCAGCTCTGAGCAGCACCGTCGATCTTGCCCTTCCTGGCCTGGTGGGGACTGAGAGCTTCGTTACTCCCCCACCATCCTGGTCTTGGCTCTGGGTACCTCCTCCATCTGGTCTTGTAAGCTGGCCCCTGGGGCAAGGGTACCACTGACTTACCGTAGTATTTGGTGCAAGTTGCTCCCCTTCTCAAACCTCAGTCTCCTCCGATGGAAAAGTGACATTTCTAGACTGTTCTGGTCTCGTGGTGCTGTATTCTCACCACACAGTCTGTTGAAAAGGCACAAAACCCCCTTTCCTCCTGTGGCAATGAGGACAGAAGCCACCTTCCTGTCGCCCCAGTTCACAGAACCTAGAGCTTGTGCAAGAGCCTGTTGGAAAGTTAAAACCTAAGACTGTTGCATGGTCAAGTTTAAAATCTTTGATTAAAAAAAAAATCCAGAAATAACAATACATTATTTTTATATTCATGCTATACAGTTGTTATATTAATGCTTTAAATTTGTCCAAATGCTTTCTCTCTTGATTTGGGAAGCAAAACTAACAGCATGGGCTTAAGGGTCAGAGAGCCTGTGTGACTATAGGCAGGTCTCTTAACTTTGTGCCTCAGTTTCTCCACTTGTAAAATAGGGATAATAATGGTGCCTTATTTTGAGGGTTTTAAAACCTGTGTCTGGCACATCATAAAAGCTCAGTAGATGGTACCTATCAGTATTATCCAGGATTTACAAGACCGATCAACATAGTTACTCAGCACCTGATGGGATCCCTGGGGTCTGGGAGTCCTCGCTCAGAACACTTTAGACGGAATGAATGAAAGAGAAGGAAACGGAGCCACAGAGAGGGTATAGAACAGGGGTATGTGTCACCGGTAAGACTTGAGTCTCGACACCCTGGGTCATTTCTCTTTACCGTGGGCTGCCTCTTTTTCAGTCTGCGCCCTCCCACAGGGGGTGAAGAGCAGCGGTTTTAACACAGGAGTTGGGGGGAGGTCACAAAGTCCATGACTGGTCCATGAGCAGCACTTACAAGCAATGAAATCTATTAAAATAGGAGACATGAGAGGGCATCGCAGAGTAAGATGTATTTCTCAGGTGGCTCACAAAATTTTAAAAATGTTGCTTTAGAGTATGAGTATCTGTGTCAAGCAAACTCGAGCTTGAATCCTGATCCCTTAAATTGTTGAAGGAGGTCTGGCATTTTAAGGGGGGAGGACGGTAGTGACGATGATGGTGATGGAGATGATGGTGGGGGACAGCCAACATTTACTGGATGCTTCGGGTGGACGAGGCACCCTTCTAAATATCAATGCGTCTACTTCTCACAGCAACTCTGTGAGATGGATGCTGTCATTAGTTCGATTTTGCAGAGAAGGAAACTGAGGCATAGAGAGAGGAAGCGATTCTTTCCTGAGTTCTGGCTGCGGAGTCCCTAAGTACAGCACCGTCCTGCCCCACATGTAGGTGTTCAGTAAGTGTAACCCATTTTCATTAAAACTGAAGAAAAGGGAAAGACTGGACTGGACATCTGAGTATTTGCCTCCGGAAAGCCTCAGCGACCCTGGCCTTGGAGCCGCCCAGCCCCTGATGCTGATTGTTCCCTGCTACTGGGAGTTGGGGGCGGGGTGGTACAGACTCATGGAGAAGCTTACCTAATCTCCAGCTTGCCTGGGGAATGTGAGAGGGGAAGGTCCCAAATGGCTTTAGGCAGGCACCAGAAAGAGGAAAAATGAAAACCATGTTAAAGATAAATCGAGCCGTTCTTAAAAGTTAGAAAGTAGACTTAATTAGGACCAGCTCTCCCCATCCAAAACCACAGAAGTTAAAATGGGAAAATATTTCCAGAAATGCCCATTATGTGTTGTTAAAAAATATCTAGAGTAAAATATATGTTTTATTTTATACATGCCTCCAGCTAAAAATTATGCTTTTTACTCTCTCTCTCTCTCTCTCTCTCACAGAAGATGGGAATGTGAACCCAAATCGAGACAGCCCCGAATCAAATTTAGGTGGCTTGCAAGCATTGCAGTTTTCTATCGGCCAGATCTTAGTCAAGCTCCTCAAAGGAGAGAAGAGGGGAGAGGATTTACCAAAAAAAAAAAAAAAAAAAGCCTTGGGGCTGGGAAAGAGCCTTTCCCGACAGGCTGTGGCATGTCAGCATTTGCTCCTTTTCCATTAACTGGCATCCCCCTCGTCTCCCATTGGTGCCCACGATGGCACATCTCTCATCACTGCGTCTGCGGTCCTCCTCCGAACCCACAGAAGGGCCGCACCTAATTAGAAGGGGTCAGCCAGGGGCGGGGGGTGGGGACGAGGCTCAGTGTCCCTAGACGGAGTCTCTGAAACTTAGATCCCGGGTCGCCCTGTTCACTGCCTGTCACCGTGAGCGAGACTTTTAACTTGCTCGGGCTTCTCCAAGTGCATCTGAAGGCGCTGCATGGTGTGGAAAGTGGGTCCCTGTCTTCTAAGTGGTTGGTCTTTAAAAAGAAAAGAAAAGAAAAGCCTACTGTGTAGAATAACACCCTTGACTTGATTATGTTTTGAAAAATGATTTCTTCAGGACACGCTAATACCCTTTTTGAAAATGTTATCTTGTCCTCAGCGACGTTCTTGCCTCTTGAGGGTTTTCGATCTTGGCGGGGCTTGCTGCTCAGACCGCATCACTGGTGCTGCCCTGAGGCTCACAGGAGCACCCCAAGTGGAAGTTGCCATTTATTGCTGTGAGCCTCCCTGTCCCAGTGCAGCAGCCATTAGCTGTATATTCTTCAGAAGCCCTGTTTCAGGGGGCTGAGTGCAGCACGCTGACTGAGTGCCAGAGCGCCCACCGTGTGATGGGGACGCACCCCAGCCCTATCATACCGCTGCTTTGCACAAACCACCCAATGTGTTCCCGAGCTGGAGGGTGCAAGATGTCCAGATGGCACGGAACCTGGGGAAGAACTAACACCAGTGTTCTGTTATCGTTTTAGTTAAGAAATGCCATGGTTAACCGGAAGACTGGGAAGTTCTCCATGGAGGTGAAGAAGACAGTGGACAAAGGGGTACATTTTTTCTCAAACATTCTTGCCGCTTAATTTAAAACAAACCACTGTGAAAAATTAGCTTTGAAAGCTCTATCTGGAATAAATATCTTTCGCTGAGATCATTTTTCTCTTGTCTTTACTTATTCTCAAACAAGATTCATGTAGTGTTGTTAACCTGATCATAGTGTGTCCATTTATTTTTATTTATTTCTGAAAGCTTCACCTAGCAGACTAACCATGTTTTCTTCTCTCTACGACTTTTTTTTTTTTTCAATCTAGAAACGGGTTTTGGTGATGACAAATGACTACTATTATACAGACATCAAGGGTACTCCTTTCAGGTAGAGCTGACCATAATACATGGACATTCCATCAGACCCATCAGTTGTGTTTGTACAAAACCTGCTGACACTCTCAGAGCTCATCATGTGAAGATAACCAAACACCCTGCCGAAAGGCTGGAAAGAGTGAGGAAGGGGCTTTTCCCAGGCTGCTTTTGTTTCTGTTTTCCAGAAGGGGGAAGATGGTTCAGGCTCACCTAGGAGAACTCACTCGGTTTGTCATGGCTTTGCATCTCATTATCTAGCAAATCAGCTTTGGGGTTCCAGCTAAGGGTGGAGAGACGAGTTCAGAGGGTTGCCAGGTCCTTAAACCATCCAGCTAACTTGCTGCCCCGTGAGCTCCATTTCACCTTTTATTTCCATGACCAAAAAGCAAACCTTCGCACGAGAAGGTAGCATATCCATCCCTACATGTTGTGCTTCCGTTTTAACTTCTCCAAACTGTACTTCTGTGCTTGTCTACCTCTGAATCCTGTTATTTCTCTGTAACTGTCCTGAAAAATGGCGTGGCCCCATTGCCTGCTTTCAGACGCGCATGTGGCATTCTAGAGTCTCCCGCTACCGTGACCTTAGCGTTGTAACACTTCTGTAAGAAGTCGTTCACGTTCCTGAACCAGTGCCTCGCAGAGCTAAGGAGAGAAAGAATTTACTGACTCTAGATGAATCTGCAANTGCGCATGTGGCATTCTAGAGTCTCCCGCTACCGTGACCTTAGCGTTGTAACACTTCTGTAAGAAGTCGTTCCCGTGGGGCTGCTTCACGTTCCTGAACCAGTGCCTCGCAGAGCTAAGGAGAGAAAGAATTTACTGACTCTAGATGAATCTGCAAAATAAATTATGCCATTGCGTAGTCATAGACTGCCAGGGATCATGAGTTTGATTCCATTTGGAAGCAGAGCAGTCGAGGGAAACCAGGACCGCTAAGTGGGTTTGCCAGATGAAGAGACTGTGTTTTCAAAATATATTCTCTTCCTTTAGAGAGGAGCTTAAAGCAAGCCCGGGAGAGGGTCGGGCCCAGAAGCCCACAGCACAATAACGTGGTCACACACTAGTGTAGTGGAAATGTTCCTTTTCGTCCTTGAGAGGGGGTTCATGTCCCCTAGTCGTGAACTCTAGGGTCTGGAAAGACCCGTGTGTGGCTGAAGGGAGGGCAGGCGGCGGAGGGTAGTGGTGAAGAGCAGGGCGCATGGCTCTCGCGAGGGCATCCGAGAGAAGGACGAGCCGTTTGCCAGGCCTCTGAACACACGCACGGGCAGCCCATGGCTGCTGGCACTTGCAGTCAGAAGTTGCTTTGAAGCAGCTGGTTGAACCTAAGAAAAACCAACACCAACGATCACCAGTGGGGTTTTGAAAGTAAACTGTTGGAAAAATTGTTTCCAGAACATGAGATGGAAATGGGAACGCGGAAAGTAAAAAGTGAACCCACAAGGCTATTGCAGTCGAGGCCACGGGTTTCAAGGTCTGCTTTTTCTCTCTGCACAGCCTAGGTGTGGCGCTCTCCAGAGGTCACGGGAAATACTTCTTCCGAGGGAACGTAACCATTGAAGAAGGTAAGATGCCGGCTTGACCTGTCTTATCCTCTAGTGGGGGGAAAGGTCCCAGAGCCAGCCATTGGGTGAGCTCATCTCTTCAGCTGTCTGTCCACTCCCTGGCCATTTCACGCAGCTCATTGTCCACTTGACCCGAGCTGGCCTTCCGAATGGTGAGACCCCCGACCTGCGGTGGCCTTTTTTGTGATTTCATTTCTTTCTCTTCTGCTTTCATCCACAAAATTGTTGAGCCAACTCAGAGGCTCGTCCACCAAATACATTCTTCCCATACATAGAAATCACTACCAAGAAAAATACAAAGTAGTGTAAAAATTCCAGCCCAGGGGGAATAAAATGAAAACAAAGGTATGCAAGCCTTGGTCTCCTACACAGTCGATCACAAACCTTGTTTGTGCTTCAAGCAGTTCAAGTCCGAGGGGAAATAGGATCATTTAGATGAAATACATAGGTCAGAAGGAATAAGGAGCAATTGGAGATTCCCGAATCCTCTTGTCTTCACGAAGCTCAGGCACACTTACACTCCCGGCGAATGGTAGCCCTTGTTGCCACACTTTAAACTTTAAAACCACTGTCATACCCATGCCGTCCTTTACCACAGGCAGTAACTCAGTACCTCGGAGAAGGTGCCTTCCCCAGGATCACCGGCTCACAGGGAGGGCTGAAGCTGACCTCTGACAGCCTCCACTCCCCGAGTGGTCCTCATAAGTCACTCCCCCATTCTGGGTGTTAGATTTTTGCATCTCCACCAAGAAGGGGCAGGACCAGACCAGTGCTCTTTCTGAGTGTCTCCAGAAAGTATGGCCAAGAGCAGGAAGGTTGGTTATGAGCCAGTTTTGATTCGTTAGAGCTGGTTACAAGTGCCTGTGGTGAACTTGCAGGAGCCAGACCACCTCAGGGCTCAGTCCGATGATGTAGTGGAGAATGAGGAGATGGTGGTCCCTGGGATGCCCAGTGCCACAGCCAGCTTGCTGGTGTACTGCCAACTAGGGTGTACTGTTCTACAGATGTTAGTTTTTGTCTCCCAAATAATCATGTCTTAAGGACGAGGAAGGAGATCGAAAGGTTTCATTGTGCCCCTGCAGAGCTAATCAGTCGAGTGGTCTCTCTCCCCAGAGACAGGAAAGAGGGAGAAGGCAGCTCTGTGACTTGGGCAAGATACTCAACAGGATGTGTTCTCAGAAATCATTTTTTGAACTTCTAGAATTTTCTGGCTGAATGAGCCACGTGTAGCTCACAGATACCACTGTCCTTAAGCCAGAAAGTTCATGTCTGAGCTGTCTGAGGTCAAGCTGAGGAAACAGCTAATGGTCAGAACAATAGAAAGAGAGGTTATTAGTGGATTATCGGCTTCCCTTAGCCAATCCTCAATACATAGGCCTGCCTCTCTCTCTCTCTCTCTCTCTCTATTGGTCTCTCTCCCTCTCTCTCTCTCTCTCTCACACACACAGTTGTTTCGCATTGTCTTTTGGGTCATTTCTTCAGTCATTGTCTTTTCCCTGTGTGTTCCACAGCTGTTAGGCTGAGAGGTCACAGAGAGAATTCCCGAACTAACTGTTCTCACCATGTTAGAAATTAGTTTGAATCTCAGTAAGGTGAAGAGTATCTGCTTAGCCGTACAAACGAGGTCAGATGGTCCTATGTTGGTCCTCTGTCAATAAGAAGGCTTGCAATCCTGCCAGCTCTGAGTACCTGAGCCTGAAACAGCTGCTTCCCCTTGGACTAACTAGTAGAGGTTCCTGTCATTGTAAGGGCCACGGCGCGATCGCTGTTCTGCTCTGTTCTGGAGAAGGCTTTCCTGGGGATGGCAACCACACTTCTGTAGGCTCTTCTGTTAGGAATGCTGCCCCGCAGAATGTCAGAATTTTCAACATGTTTTGCCTTGTCATATAGGGCCTGTGAAACAGAGCCAGAGAGGGCTTTGTGGATGAGAACAGACACTAGAGAAATTGATGGAGTTGACATCATTAACCCACTATTCCAGGAAGGTTAGACACCCACCCCAGGGCCTTTGCCCTGGCTAGTCCTTCTGCAGAGCACTCTCTACATGTCTCTACAATCAGCTACATGGCTCTGTCTCTCACCTCCTTCAAGTCTTTGTTTAAAAGTCACTTCCTCTGTGAAGTCTTCCCTGACTACTCTGCTTAAAACTGAAACTCTTTCTCCTTTCTATCCCATCTCTGGCTTGGCTCTTTTCCTTCATAGCCCTCATCACTAACTGATACGCTGTGTATTTTAATTTTATATGCTTATCTCTTCCCACCACTAGGAAACCAATACCGTGAGGCAGTGATTTTGTTTTGTTCACGGCTATATTCTCAGGGCCTAGAATAGTACCTGGCACACAGTTGATGCCCGGAAGGAAGGACAGAAGGGAGCAGGCAGGGAGAAAGGGAAGAAAGGATGGACGGAGGCATGCAGGGATGGCTGTCTAGATTATCCTAGGGACTCATCACTGTCCCACTTAACCCTCTCATGGAGTCCAGGAGTTAGGTTCTATCATCCACACCTTCTGACTAGTAGAACTCAGAGTTGAAATGACACCCCCAAAATCATTCAACCAGTGGCTGTTGGAGCCAGGAAATGACACTTGGGTCCTATATGATGATATTCTATCTAATGTGTTCCCTGCTTCCTATAAAATCAAGCAGGAGTGTGCAGTATTAGGCCCAGTAATTTGCATTTATTTTATACATTTGTATTTGAAGAGGAAACTGGCATCCTGAGCGCAGTATGATACTGTTGTCCATTTGGGAAACTTGGACCCCCTCAAACAGGCTATAAGCATCATCCAAGTTCCTGAGGTCATCACTCAGAAGTGTGTGTCTGCTGATGAGCCTTCAAAATGAACTCACATGAAGATACAATGCAAGAAAGTGATTTCACAGAGTTGGAGTAGCCTAGAGCATTCTGCTAAAAACTCCCCAATTCCCTGCAAGCCCCAGTTGTCCCAGCTACCTTTCTGGACTGATGGCTTATTTTTACTTAGGATCCTATAACAGCTAGCAGTGTCTCCTGGTCAAAACCAGTTGAGTATTAGCAATTTCATATCGTCCAACCCATCGTTTTGCCCTCACAACCACCCATCAATGAGGGACTACAATTATTCCTGTTTGCACACGGAGAAGCTGACATTTGGAAAAGCAAAGTAAGCTGCTAACATCATGCCCGAGTTAAGTGGCCCAGCCCAGCTCCCTGCACAGGGCTCCAGCATCAGTGCTTCCACCATCACACTAAGCTCGTCTCCAGGACTCATGGGTGTGTTGTCTGTCTTCACAAAGTTCAGGCTTTCCTGGGATACTCAGCCTGGGAAGGCGCCAGTGGTGGCTGAGGGAGACAGTCGTGGGGAGAGAGTTCCGCATTGTTTCCTTTGTTTAGAGTCCCCCCTTCAGAGGCAGCTCTCATTGGGCTTGATGCCTACCCTTCACCCCTCAGTGGCCCTACCCTCTAACATTTGAAGCACATGAAAAGATGAGAGGTGTCAGTGCCCCACGCAGGTGGTCCTTACTCATTAACCCTTTCTCCTTGACCTCCAGGCCTGCATGACTTAGAGCACCCGGATGTGTCCTTGGCAGATGAATGGTAAGAATTCAGCCATCCTCATCAGCATGGGTATTTGTTGCCCTCTTTGATTTCGAGTCCTGTCTACTGCCTTCCCACCTCTCCCGGTTCAAAGGTACGGGATGGCGATGCCACAAATCCTCACATGTTCTTGTTTTGGCCCCTGTCATGCTCTTAGGTCCTACTGCAACACTGACCTACACCCGGAGCACCGCCATCTATCTCAGCTAGAAGCTATTAAGCTCTACCTCAAAGGCAAAGAACCCCTGCTCCAATGTGAGTGTGCTTTCAACGCGTCCTGTGTGCGGCCGTGGGGGCAGGGGGTGAACTCAAAACCACACTTCCCCTCAGCTTGCAGGGGAGGCTTTGCTCCACCAGAGATTATCAGTACCATCAAATCCAGCTGAATGTCTACTTCCTGTAGGAACAGGAAGAAGGGCGTGGGCTACTGAAAATCACGCAGAACCCCCAATCCCAGTCTAACCCTTCACATCAGATTTGTCCCTCTACCGGACCATTGAAGTCAAGCATCTGAGTAGCATGGAAACGTTACCACTGGGAAGGGACTGTGAATATCTGCTCCCTTATTTTACAAATGAGAGACAAGGGCAGGAAATAGGACTTGTCTCGTCACAGGCCATACTCTAGGTCTGGTTCTCTCTGGAGCGGGATCATCACTGTGACGTGTTGCCTCACGTGGTTACGTGCTGCTGCCTGTCCTCCTACCCAGGGCCCACCGAGGGAGCTCGCTGAGTCAGGAATGGCCCATGGCTGGTGCAGAGGGGTCAGGGAGGGAGCAGCGGGCCTGATGCTCACTCACCAAGTGCAGGAGCAGTCCCTGGACTGGTACATGTGTTCCCGTCTCTAGTCTGGGCAAGGACAGATCCACCAGCACTGAGCACAGGAGCTGCCCCCACCCCCAGCAGGTAACCCCTTACTCAGCCGCGTGGACAGTCCTGTACGCATATCGTCTCACAGAATCCCCACAGCAGCCCTGTGTGAGATGGAAGGAGGTTCGTCTAGCTTCTAACTGCATCTCCATGGAATGGATTGACTTTTTGGCATAGGCTCTGATAGAGAAAAGATCAGATGAACATCACATAAGCCTAGTTTTTCATTTCCTTTGACTGTCTGAATGGCATATGGAAAAAACAAAGGTATACAGATAATATAAAAAATGTATATTTATCATCCAGCTTTATCAAATCTTAATATTTTGCCATATTGCCTTTAGGTACTTTTCAAGGTATGAAACATTACAGATAATGTTGAAGCCCCTCAGTCCCCCTGTGCAGTCCCATTTGCCTCCCAAAAAGAATCACCCCGACCCCGAATTGGGTCCTCACCTTCCAGGGATCTATATTATTACTCTCTCTCTATAGGTGTCTGTAAACAGAATGTACCATTATTTTCATTATTTTGCATATTAACATTCATATATGGTATTCTATATTATCTATGGTATAACATGTGTATTGCTCTACAACTTGCGTTTCACTCATTACATTTTGAGATTTACGTGTGTTGATCATTTACCTCTAATGCATTTATTAGACTCACTACACAGTACCCCACTACATAACTATGTCTCAGTGTATCCATTGTCCCCCTGATGATAGCTCGTTTCCAGTGTTTGCTTCTATAGCAAAGTGCCACCACCTTGTGGGCCACCAGCCAAGGGGAGGACTGGCTGACCATAGGTGATAATTAATGGGCCCCTCTGCAGAGTGACTGGAGGGCTCCAAGATGCTTCTGCTGGACTCACGATATCCCCCTGACTCCTTAGCCTCTTCCCCAGAGATCCCTCAAGAGTCCCTTAGGATAGGGACAGATTTCCCACTTTAAATTGGAAAAATAAAACATAAAATCAAAACCTTCTAAATGGAGAGAATCACAAAATAAAGAGTCCCGAGGGTGTATAGTTATGACGTCCCTCCCCTTCTTACAAACGACGTGGAGCAGGGCCCTGAAGAATTGCAGATTATGACAGAGGACAGAAGTGGGGATGAACAGAGCACATTTCTAAGGCAGGCTGGTCTGTGGTAGGAACTAGTCGATGAGAAGAGAAAACAGAAAACTGAAGAGGGACACACATGAGACTCTCCGTTTGCCATCATCTCACTCGAACGCTTTGGGGGCCCCTGTGTCGCTGGCATATCAGGTGTCAGAACTGTTCCGTATTTTCGGCTGGTGGGAGGTAAATGAATAAAGTGATACACTGTGGGAGAAAGTAGCCTGCAGTTACTAGGAAGTGAGTGAGGCGAGCACCTCTTGTGCTCCCACCGGGACGCCAGCCACAGCCATCTCCTCAAGTCTGCCCCTCCCAATAGGTGACAAAGAATTGATTCAAGAAGTCCTATTTGATGCCGTGGTGAGCGCTCCCATCGAAGCCTATTGGACCAGTCTCGCCCTCAACAAATCTGAGTAAGTGGTTGCACGTGTCCCCCTTTCATGGTCATTTCCCCACAAGCCGTCCGAAATATGGTTATGGTTTAAAGAACTAAACTGTTTTAGGAGCTTGGTGTTAAAGTGCTTTAATTTTCCCCAAAGCTCCAGACCACAAGAGCTCGAGTAGATTAGCGGCTCGGGCTTGGGTGGCAAGCTCCTGGGTTTGACATATAATTTGAGTTTTAGCGTTACATGAAATTTGGTGTGCTGAGGTGGGGGGCACTTCCGAGGGAGCGGCAGGCAGAAGGAGCGCTTAGCTTCTTGCTCTGCCATGGCTGCCTTTGTTCACAGTCTGGAGGGGACTTGGGATCTGGGCCAGGCTGGGTTGCAAGTAGGACGGGGAGGTGAGAGCTTCGTTTCATGAGGGTGTCAGGCTATAACCCTGTGGTTTTATTTCTGGAGTGGAGGATGCAGAGAGGGGGCTGGGCAATGGTCGTTGTTGTCGAAGGCTTCAGCAGCTTCTTAATATTATTATTTTACTAACTTAAGTAGGTTATTAAAGATTAAAAATAGGAAGCAAAAACATTCCTTTCCCCTTATACCTGCATGCCATACATTATTTGGTTCTCTTTCCTTTTCTGTTCTTTATTAGCTCCATTCCTTCCTTCACCTTCCCTTTTGTATATTCTTTTCTTTCCTATCTATCATTCATTCCGTTCTCATTTTCATTCATTCATTCATTCATTCATTCACTCATCAGATACTGATTGCGTGTCTATTATGTGCTGTGCACTGGACTAGGTGTTGGTGAAATGGAACTAACTCAATCAGACATAGTCCTTGCCATCATGGTATCTGTGGTGTGTATTGTGCCAGATTATTAAGAATTATGATAACTGGGGAGCCTGGGTGGCACAGCGGTTAAGCATCTGCCTTCGGCTCAGGGCGTGATCCCGGCGTTGTGGGATCGAGCCCCACATCAGGCTCCTCTGCTATAAGCCTGCTTCTTCCTCTCCCACTCCCCCTGCTTGTGTTCCCTCCTCACTGGCTGTCTCTATCTCTGTCAAATAAATAAATAAATAAAATCTTTAAAAAAAAAAAAAAGAATTGTGATAACTACTTCGAAAGAAGTGTAAGGACTTGTAGAGTGTGACAAGACCTAGAGTGGAGATAGAAGACAGAAGGTTTTTCTGGGCAGAAGCTACTTCAGGGGTTAGGGAGCTCTACGGAAAATGGAACAGCATATGCAAAGGTCCTGAGGTACAATAGTATTTGACACATTTGAGGAATTTAAAGAAGGCCAAACATAGAAATATGAAACATAGAAGGTAGAGTGGAAGATGTTGGGAGATGAGGCTGTAGAGGAGCCAGATGACTCGGGCCCTTGGGAGTCAGGTGAGGGATTTTGGATTCTGTACTATGAGTATTAGAAAGTCATTGAACAATTTTAAGAAGAACATTTTAAGATTTTAAGATGGATATGATCATATTTGCATTTTTAAAGAATATCCTTCTGCTGTGTGAAGAATAGAGTTTCATGGTGTAAGAACAATAATAAAGTCTCCTACAGCATTCCAAGGTATTTGCCACTTGGACCAAGGCAGTGGCACGAGAGAAAAGATCCTCTTGTGGCATGCTTCAAAAGTGAGACCCCACCCCAGCCCCGGATTTGATGATGGGTCTGCTGAGTGGGGGGAGGACGGCTGAGCTGTCAAGGATCATTCTCAGGTTTACAACACAAATGCCTGTATAGACAGTGGTGTCATTTCCTAGGACAGGAGACAAAGAAAGAAGACCAGGTTTGGGATGTCCAGGCATGTCCAGAGTTCTCTTCTAGATGTTTCGAGCTCAAGTCTCCCAAGTGGAGATGGAAGGTAGGCAGTTTGATCCAGGAGTCTGGAACCCCAAAGAGAGATTACCACTCTCATTATACTTGGGGATGTCCTTGGACTGCTTACCTATAGGGTTCTTATTCCCTGGGAAGGTTGGGGAAGAGTCAGAACCTATCCTGCAATTGCATTGTCTGGTGGATGTGGAAATGTTTCTTTTAAGCTCTCGTGAAACTCAAAATCCTGTGCAAAGATTGCTGATTCACTCCTAACACATGCTAAAGATTTCCAAAATGGTAGCTTGCTTTGTAGTCCACATCTGTAACTGATTGGGCAGCCTGGCTTTCCCATTTGGGTAGGCTGCAAGCAGAAACAAATGCATAGTGTTGGTTTTTATTCACCCCTTAAATACTTAAAGGTAGTATTGGCCAGTTTGATGACCATCAAAGATCAAGTAACCAAATTATCTTATATTGAAGATGACAACGATAGTGCTTTGAATCAAATTGCTACTAGCATTCAGGGAAGGGAAGCAAATTCAAGAAACAGTATTTTCTTCATATTTTTATTGTAGAAATGAGATTACATATTTGTGGAGAAAGACCACTGGCTTTTTGTGAAGAGATAGGCATTGTGAATATCCTGAACATGCTCGAACATAAAATTTGCCTTGAAAGATGAAAAAAATACCTGCAGTGAATTTTAAGATAAGTTTTCTTTGCCAAGGCCATTCTTAGGGGTCCTGTGCATGCTATTCTGCAGGGCCATTTGAAGAAACCATTTTTTTTTTACTCATCTCTTTGGGGATGGCAGTAAGAAGAAGGCCTATGCTCTGGTAGAAGTTATAAGATGGTGACTTCAAATGGTGTAGAATTCAAGTCCCACACATTTGTAGGCTGTAGGACACTGCAGGCTTGATTCAGTGGCTCAGTTGCTGTTGTCAGTAATGACGGATTCCACTAATAAGAATGGATTTGGTAGGTCAGTGCGAAAAGCTACCTCTAAGGATTTTCTTCCTCTCCTACACGTCATTCCCATTCCAGTCTGCTCTTCTGAATTTGCACCCAGAACCCTGGGATAAGGTGTGTTTATTTAGCATGGGGGTGCATTCTCTCATGGTGCTTTGGAGTTCTCAGAACTCAATGGAGTTCTTAGTTTTTCTTGCAAGAATTACCACAGAACTTTCGGAAGGGGTGAGTTTGCATTCTGTGTTTGGTGCCTGCATGCATCTGTGTGTGTGTGTGTGTGTGTGTGTGTGTGTGTGTGTGTGTGTGTTTCTATAATTTCTTTTAAAACTTCAGGTTTCAAAACTGCTATTTCATAAAACATTCCATGAGTCTTAAAATGCAAAAGCCATTATCTGCTTACTGTCTGAAAGCATCCCCCTGTTGTCTGCTGCTGTGTTTCAGGAATTCTGACAAGGGCGTGGAGGTTGCCTTCCTCGGCACTCGTACTGGCCTCTCGAGGATCAACCTGTTTGTTGGGGCTGAACAGCTCACCAATCAGTAAGTAGGAAGGCTCCTCTGCCGGGGCCCCGGGAGCCCCTGGAAAGGGAAATTCAAAGGGATGCTTGAGTTTCTTGATTCTACGACCGGTAGAAATGAAATTCAGGCCACCCCGGGCCTGCTGACATTGTTCCCCTCTGTTCTACCACGGGGGCCCCAGCGTGTGTGTTCACCTGCCTGTTGGCCTTTCCACAACCCTTTGTTCTTCACGCTTGCTGGCCTCTGTCCACCGTCCTGGAGTCCTCTCCCGCGCTGGTGAGTCATTGCAGAATCTGGCGATGGTGCGGCTGCTGGGGGAGCAGCCAGAAGGAGGACGCCTGACGAATGGCTCCAGGGCATTCAGCTGCTCCGCAGCTCTGCAGAGGAATTCCTGCCTGTCCAAGAATCAGTGTTTCAAGTCTGTTGTTTATTTGTTTGTGTATGCTTTAATAAACCTCGGTGCCTCTGCGCTGAGCCTGAGGGCCTGCAGAGCCCCACACCCCACAGTGGGCAGGCTGGTGGTACTTGGGTTTGACAATGTTGCCTTGTGCTTCCAAAGAGACCCAGATGGACAGTGGGCAGGGCGTCCCCGAGTCCAGTACCCAGAGGCCCTTGAAACCACTGCTCAGCCTCTGTGTCTTCGTAGAGCAATAGGGTCTTACCGCTTCAAACTGGTGTTGGAGCAGAGCTGGAGGGAGCCTGGGAAGTCTTTTCTGACCCCGTTAATGTTTCTCAGTTTGGGTTTTGTTTTGTTTTGTTTTTTTCTCTGAAGTAAGAGGCATTTTTAGGACAGGGATAAATCTAGTCTGAGATTCAGAAAGTTCACCAAGTATGTGTGGGAGGGTTCAGACGTTACCGTAGGACCTCACACACCCTGACCTACGGATACTTAGGGGTGAATAACCAAGCCACAGGCTGGCCACCAGTCTGAAAGGGGTTGGCCCCATGGAGACCCAAGGAGGAGATACCCCTGTCCCAGCAAGCCACGTTCAGCCGTGCTCTTGCCTCTTAGATGAGGCCCCACCTCCAACCATATGATATGAAACCAAGTCTGGTAAATGGGATATCAATAGATTTTTAGATGGTTTGTGACCTGGCTTTTAATTCCCACTCAAGGACTGTTTCTCAGCATCTCAAATTTGTCATTTAGGAAGTTGGCTACAGTTGTGACTTGCTTTTTCATAAGCCCTCTTCAGCCCTTTTACCCTGCCCAATTGTTTTTTCAGAGGGCAAGTTCCTAGAAAGACTAGAAGTGTCAAGATATATATTACCTTCCCCTTTTGGGACCTAGAGAGATAGAAGGAGACACAGAAATGACTTTCTCGTGCTCAAGAGAAAGGCTGTTGTTTGTCTTGAGATTAAAACAGACAAACCAGAAGAACAATCACAACAACAAAACAGTGCACCTTGTAGTGTGTCCTATAGGTCACACTCAGGACAGCTGGGGGAGCACCTGGCCCGGCCCACTGGTTTGCATCTGAGAAATGGCTGTGGTGATCTCCCTGGGTTCTTGTGAGGATCCAAAAACCTATGGATGTAAAACCATGTTGAGAAGCTAAAAATATCTGCAGATATATGTTAGCTCTGCTCCCTGTGACACTACTGTGACCCAGAGTGAGTAGCCATTGGATATCTGGATGGATGAGATGATTCTTCTGTCTTCAAGAAACTTATACCATTGATTCACGTGGAGGCATTTTGTGGCATATCGTGCCTCTATATATTCATGTATATTCATGTGGAAACTCAATAGAATTGAGTTCTGTTGTCTTAGGGTCTTGTACCTACCGCGTTCAAGCAAATGGCACTTTTTTTTTTTTAAAGATTTATTTGAGAGAGAGAGAGAGTGCCAGCTCTGGTGGGGAACACAGTGTGAGAGAGAGAGAGAGAATCTCAAGCAGACTCCCGACTGAGCAAGGAGCCCACCCGCCACTGGGGTCATCTCACAACCCTAAGATCATGAACTGAGCCAAAATCAAGAGTTGGACAGTTAACCAACTGTGCCACCCAAATGGCAAATGGCATTTGTTAAGACCAACTATTCAGATACACTCTTAGCCAGGGCTAGAAAGCCTTTTGATTTTCTGTGTTTTCAAAGAAGGCGTACAAGGAAGAGTGCAGGGTGCTGGGACGAGGACTCAAGAATATGTATGAGCGTCAGCCTCCTACACGGCTATTCCATCTCCCATCACCACCACCTGCTTTTAGAAAAACACTGATTCTAGTTCATGGCCTCTGTACCTGCCACGTCAGCCGTGAATCTGCACCTTCAGCCTGGCCTCTTGGAGCATGTGTAGCACACATCCAGGAACAGCAGTGTCAGCTTCTGCAGGGTGGTTCTGCTCCCCCCAGAGGTCTGGGTCTAAGAACCAAAGAAGCTCCTGAGCGCTAAGAACCCCATGTATGTGTGGGAGCCATTTTCCGTTTACATACCGTGTTATAGAACTCTGATAGAATCCTGGTAAGTGTAACTTTATTCGTCCCATCTTGTAGATGAGTATAAGTGGGGCTCAGAGACTCAGTGACTGACCCGAGTAACTCACCCAAGGTCATCCAGCAGTGCCTAAAACCTAGCCCAACACCACAACAGCCCCTCGTATCCAGAAACAGGCTTTCATCTTCCCCAGAAAGATCTGTCTTCCTGAAGAACATTTTCAGAGATGCTGTACGATCTGCTCTCTCTGGCTGCTTGCTTCTGAATCACCACTTGGTAGTTGTCAGGAACCCACAAGTTTTCCCCGGCAACCAGACCCTCTGCTACTCACGCCCACGCCAGCGGAGACCAGGCAACGGAGGCTCCCGCTTGCGTGCCAGGGGCGAGCCCGGTCTGGTCCCGGGCAGCAGGCGCTGGGCACTCAGTGATGCAGTGATCTGAGCCTATCACCTGCTCTCCTCAAATGTCCCCGTCGGTCTAAGCTATGATCCCACCTTCCAGGACTGGAAAAGGGCCCCCCGCAGCACCGTTAACTGCTGAATGAGGAAGGTGCCTCTCCCCCGTGGTTATGTGCATCCCACCACTGAACAGGACCATCACAAGGGAAAATGCATGGTTGTGCCGGGGCGCAGTGTGAGGGGCAGCTGTCCCTTCCACCTCCGGCTGGGCAGCAGAGTCTCCTTCACACACCTGTCCCAGTCAGGTTTATGAAGAATCTGCTGTCTAAAGAAAACAGAAAATCCAGAAAGTTACATTTCAGTATTTGTGAGCCCTTATTACCCCTGAATAGATCAGTGCCAGGAGGAGCTTGTCCGTGACCCCAAGCCTGGGACTCCGTGCGCCTGCACTCTGAATAACTCAGAGGTCTGTGTGCCACCCCGGTCCCACTCATGACTCCACGGTTGGCCTTCTGGATGACAGCAGAGAGCCTTTACGTGTGATCATGGCCACATGGATGAGGAAATGTGAAAGAATTGAGAAATACTGTTTAGAAAAGATAGAGCACACGGCTTTGAATACTTGAGGAGATTGCATCAGAATACAAGATTTGACTTATTATGATCATGAAGCAACGATGAAGGCCTGATGAGTGCCAGGCCCTGGAAACGTCAAGAAAAATAAGGTCTCTGCCCTTAGAGAGGAATTAGGACATAGTAGTGTAAGTTAAAAGGTGGCGTATTTCCCTAAGAACTTTAAGGGTGGCCTTCAATGGTATGGGTTTCCTCTAGGAGTGAGCTTTGCATCTTACGAAGAGATCAAGGGATCACTGGTTGGCCACACCCTAAGACTACAGAATGCTTTCCCGAATTAGAAGGCCGTTCAAGTAATTTCTAAGAACTACCTAATTGTGACTTAGCATGTACATTCAATCATGCTATAACAATGTAGAATATTTGAGTATTTCTCTCCATCGTCTGTGTGATCTAACTCCACGCTGCAAACTGCTGGATAGAAATGGTGCCATCTCTGGTTCAATGAGTGACCTTTTCCCTGCATACACATTGTCCCCTGATTGCTCTCCCTTCCTGCAAGCCCTCTGCAGACCGTGGACTAGCCGGGCAGTTGCTTCCTCCCCTGCGTCCTGCTGCATCAGCCAAGATGAGGCACTCGGGCGCTAGAGAGTAAACATGATTCTTTGGAGTTAAGTGAAGCCAGCAAACCCTCATTGGAACTTCAGGAGGCGTAAGGCTCTGTGGCAGGAACCAAAACGGGAACAAAAGCTCCTTTCCTCATAGACCCCAGGAGGCTTGGGACAGGGACATGACATAGTGCAGAAGAGGCCAAGGAAGAAGGCTGTGTGACAGACCACGGCTGTGGGCCCCAGTATGGGGCAGGGGCTGGCTCATGTCTCTGTGCATTTGTGTGGTAGGTAGGATATGATTTTGAAAGGAAGAGATGGGGAAGAGAATGCATGTAGGCTTCGGGGTAGAGAGAAGCACTGTGGGCAGTGGGTGGGAGGCTGGGCAGGGTGAGGGATTTACAGAGAGGGCCAGAGCCGTCCTGTTGTCTGGAGAGTAGGTCAGGGAGGAAGGAAGGGAGCAAGGCTCTCTACATGGCCAACTGCTACCTCTGTTACACTTTCCCTAAGAAGAGTAAAAATCTACTTAATAAGTTGGTCTTCCCAAGGGTATGTGATCATGTGTGAATTGTAAGGCAAGACAGAGCTTTCTGACTTCCTTTGTCTTCGGATATGATTTCTGGAAGTTTTGTTTGTTTGCTTGCTTTAGATGCTAAGATAATCAGTTCACTAGATGTACTAGGAAAAATCATTTCTCCCACTGGGAGTCTGCCTGCTGGAGTTCTACAGAATATTTGAGTAATCTGGGGTGCACAGTGTTATACAGGTTTTCTCTGCACTGGGAAAGGCAGGCTGGGGTTCTGGAAGCCAACACCATTTTTACCCAACAAAGGTGGGTGGCACTGGTATCTGGCTTTTCCTTGCTGAGTGGTGCCAGGATCCTCCTCCTGCCCCCCCCCTTCCTTCTCTTCCCCCTCCACATCCTCCCCTCCCTCCCTCCTCTATTCCTCCTCCTCCCCCTTCCCCTCCCTCATTTTCAGGTGTGCGGCATGATGGTTTGGGTTACATATACAGTGAGATGATTACCACAGTAGGTGACTTAACGTCTCTCATCTCATATAGATACAATAAAAAGAACAGGAGAAGAATCCTCCTTGTGATGAGAACTCTTAGGATTTAGTCTCCTCACGGCTTGACTGTGGGTCCTGCAGCAGTGTCAGCTGCCGCCCCCGTGTGGCACATGACAGCCTCAGGACTGACCCACCCTATCCCTGGAACCTTGTACCTTCTCACCACCTTCTTCCGAGTCCCCTTGCCCCCACTCCCTGCCTCTGGTGGCCACAAGTCTGATCTCTTTTTCTGAGTTTGGTGGTGTTTTTTTGTGTTTGTTTGTTTGTTTGTTTTTGTTTCTGTGTGTTCAGCTTCTGCATGTAAGTGAGATCATACAGTATTTGTCTTTCTGTGTCTAATTATTTCACTAAATTCTTCCAAGTTCCATCCATGTTGTTGAAAATGGTAGAACTTTCCATTTTCATGGCTGAATAATATTCCATTGTGTGTATAGATACCAGCATTTCTCTTTCCATCTGCCCATCTGTGGACACTTAGGCTGTCTCCCCATCTTGGCTGTTGTAAATAATGCTGCGATAAGAGCAAATATCGTTTTGAGTTAGTATTCTCATTTCCTTTGCATATATGCCCAGCAGTGGAATGGCTGGATCAGATGGTAGTCTTATTTTTAATTTTTTGAGGATCCGCCATACTGTTTCCCACAGTGGCTGCTCCAATTTCCATTCCCACCAGCGGGGCTAGAGGGTTCCCTTTTCTCCACACCCTCGCCAACACTTGCTGTCTCTTGTTTCTTTGATGGTAGCCATCCTAACAGGTGTGAGGTGACATCTCACTGTGCTTTTGATTTGCATGTCCCTGACGACTAGCGATGTTGAACATCTTTTCATGTACCCGCTGGCCATTTCTATGTCTTTTTTGGAAAACTGTCTATTCAGATACATTGCTCATTTTTAAATTGGATTATTTGCAGGTTTTTGACGTGTTCCTATTCCTTTCCATTTCAAGGGACTTCCTGAAAGCTGGAGACAAGGAGAACATTTTTAATGCAGACCATTTCCCTCTCTGGTACCGAAGAGCTGCTGAGCAGATTCCTGGGAGTTTCGTCTACTCCATCCCATTCAGCACAGGTGGGTATCCTTGTTGGAGGTGGGAGTCTGTCTGTCTGGTCCTGCTGACCCAGGTGTTGCATGCAGAGTGTAGGCAAGCCGTCTGAATGCTGAAGAGAGGCAAGTTCTGTCTTAAGAGCCAATGCTGAATATTGGCCAAGCAATGAACCATCGACCTGTTCCATAAGTATAAAGGCCCCAAGTAAAATGAAGCTTTTGCTTAACTTAAGTGTGCAAGGAGCATTTCAGGAAGCAGGACTGGTATTTTTTACTGTGTGGAATTTGAATACAAACTTCTCAGTAGATTTTTTTTTTTTTAATGTTGTCATGGCCCCACTTAGAGAAAATTAAGGCAGGCATAATGTCTTTGCCAGAACTTTCAGTGAGTCACACTATTTTGGAGGCCCACAATTCCCCTATCAGAAACTAAACGGATTCAAACCACATGCAGGAGTGAAGGCTAAGATATTGTGTAGCCTTGTGCTCTCCTGACAGAAGGTTACAGTGACCAAGGAAAACACATAGCCAGTGATTTTTCAAGTCCTAAGATTTTATATTACAAAAATAATTAGTTACCTCCCTCCGACAAAGAACTGAACACCATCTTATTTCAGCCAGGTTTAGAAGCAAAACAAACTGAAAACAGTTTTTAATTGCCCTTGGCTTTTTCTTGTCTCACATAGCTGATATTTTTTGGTGCCCATTTTATGTAAGACTCTGACTATGCATCGTAGCAACTTCAGAGGTGAATAAGACCTAGTTCCATAAGCTTGGATTGCTCTGGACAGTGCGGACTATACTTATGCTTTATCTTAGAGCCTCTCAGCTTAGTGTTTTGCAAGCTTTTCTAAATCAACCCTAATGGAGGTTCTCTAATGCTTGGTGTCAAAGCCCCCTCCCTGATTCTTAGCATTGCTCATTTCCATGGATGAAGACATCTTCAGAAAGAGCACTTTCAAAATTTGCAGGAGACATATTGACAAGAGTTGTCTAATAATTAGGTGAGTGGGCTCATTAGGAAGAGGGTCATTAATGAAGCCATTCAAGGAAAGGTCAGATATTATTGTAGAAATTCTCTGAGCAGGTGGAATTTTAGAGATTATCACTTAGTTTCTTTTCAGAACTGAGATTCTTGGAGTCTACTCCTCTGTGCCCACACACATACACATATGTGTTCTCATGTACGGATGTCCAGGTGACTAGAGGTCTTTATGTTTGTTTATATAACACTTTATTGCCCAAAATATCGACTGAGAGACAATGATTCTCATCCAGCTGCAAACCTATCCATGTCTTCTTTTTATCATGCGGTGTCACAATACTTTCTCTTTCTTGATCTTCTAAGAAAAAAATAGAACTTGGCTTGCTAGATTAGGACTGGAAGCATCAAGTTATCCTTTTCTGACAGGATGAATCTTGCTCCAAGCCAGACAGGGAAAAAGAGAAGTGGGAAGTAAAAGTTGTGAGCGATCGGCCCTTGTGTAGGTTTGCTTTGTGACTCTTCACCATTTTCCCTACAAAGACTTATGTCTGAAAAAAAAAAAAAACAGATTCTGGTTAATTGAGACTGTTGTAGAATTGGTTTTTGGCACGTGGGGTTTTCACTGAACTTTCAATGAAATCCTATAATGAAAAGGAATTTACCTTGTTCATGGTCAAGTTAAGGATGACTTAATATCTTAGGAGATTTCATTCTCCCTTTGGATTCGGCTAAGCTGTTCAACATCACCAAGTTCGAGTGTGGTGGTGGGGCTCTCCCTCATTTTTTCTACCGTGTATTGATTACCGGTACACATTGGAAAAGAAACTGGTCTTTGTTACTGCTTAGACTTGAGCCAGGAGAAAATTCTCAATTGCTTCGGTCATAAATGTATTCAGATTCAGGTCTGCCTTCTCCCTGTTTCCCAATTCAACTGGATTCCATTCCTTGAACACCTTTTATAAGGCAAGCACTGTACTAACAATTATTAACCTAAGGGGTTTGAAACTTCTGCTCAGTGTCTTTTAATTCATGGGTATTGGAATCACTGTTAGTAATTGAGAATCTCTTAATAGTAGTGCCATATTGTTACCGCATTAATTAGAGTTTGGAGGGAGGATTGCATTCTGAGTCTATCCCTGATTACAATGGTTTTGCGAAGAAAAACTGGGCTTGAAATTAGAATTTTATAAATCAGTGAAGTCATAACCAACAAATCACAGCTGTAATTCCCAATGTGTGAAACAATTTCAAAACCTTATCTCATGTAGCTCTCCATGGCTGTATTCAGAGAGGCAATGTAAATATGATCGCTGACACGAGTAAACGCTGTAATTAGTAACCACAAATCACAAAAAGAGGTGTTCCCTCCAATGGTGCTTAATAATTTTGATGTGAAGAGCTTGGACTCCCCCCAACCTAGTGTGGTGGTGAGAACTAGTGCACTGATTCCTTCAACTGAAAGGACTATCCACACAGCACCTATGGCCTCGCAGAGTTGGCGTACTCTGGGTTCTGGGAACCAAGCACCAGCACCAGCACCAGCTGCTGAATCGGTGACTGTAGGCCAGTACAATTATTCTCTTAACCTGTGTGCATAACTCCCTGTATTTTTGTTCTGATGGTTTCTCTTCTTTCAGGAATAGTCAACAAAAGCAACGTGGTGACAGCGAGTACCTCCATCCAGCTCCTGGATGAACGGAAATCTCCTGTGGTGGCAGGTAAAGGATGGATTTTAATCAATTAATATAAATAAGCATGGCATCCATTCATCTGGCCAATCAGCTACTTCTCTGCGGCATGTTTGTGCTTCACAAAGTAAGTTTTGAAAGGAAAAGAAAATTAAAAATTACTTCTTCCTTAGCTTAGTGTCATCTTCGCCAATTAAAGATTCTGACAGCTGGTTATATTGGACGTAACAACAGAAATCTTTCCCAGTACTCTTCTTCTTAAACCCTGAGCCGGTAAGAAACTGTCTGTACACGCAGAGGAGAATTTCTTGAATGTAGGCAGCATGCTCATTTAAAGTAAGCTCCAGATCTCCCACCGCTGCATCATTGGGATAACAGTGGGCATTCTAGGAAAGCGTGGGTTTGTTTTGGGCGCACACGAGCTGAAATGTGCCTTCTGTGGACAGCCTGAGATTTTCCACCCCTCTTATCCTGCTGAGGAATTAGAGTTAGATGTATCTGCAGATGCCAGATTTGGGACCAGGAGAAAGCCAAAACATTTCATGATGGAGAGTCTTGAATTGTCCAAGAAATCCTGTCTCTGGATTTTGCCATCTCTCTGTCTCAAGGGTGGCGGTAGTTATCTGTGGTAGTGGGGGCCTTTCATTGCTGGTATTTGGCCTAAAGGGTCTGAAACTGCCACAAGTGTTCCTTGGGGGACAGCTGCTGACAAAAATGGAGTCTATAAGTCTGTCTGGCACATCGTCTATTTCTGTTATTTTTGGAGCCATTGGTTGATGGATGGGCAAGACCCTGCAAGCACCATCCTGATATTGGTTAGATTTACCAAAGGGAATTGTTCTGGTTCCAGGCAGCCTCCCTCAATAAGTTGTACGGTAGGTGGACTTTGAACATCAACTGTTGTGTCTTTGCACACTGTGAATATTTGTGGGAAGGAATGAAAATGGAGCAGACGTGTTTGAAGTGGTTGTTCTCCGGCTGGGAAACACTGGTCTCCTTTCCCCACTTAATTTCTGACTTAGCCTATACATAATAATTGTATTAGCAGGGATTGAAAGATCTGGGGAGCATTGCCCTGGCTATTCTTGGCTTGTTGGTTATGGCAAGGAACGCTGTCTTATGTTTCTGAGCTGTAGATCCCCTTGAACTAGGCAGACCTTAACTAATCAGCCAGGAGATAAGGACACCGAGGATTCACGGCAGCTGTCTACGAATTTTGTCACCTAGCATCTCATGTTCCTTGAAGAAAGTAGGAGATGGGATCATTTAACTCAGTAGGGCTTACTTTTGCTCAAAGGAGGTCAGCCTTCCTTACCCCTAGCGTTACCCTGCCAGCTAGTTCTGCAGGCATGTTATCTCCTTGGAGTGGGGCCACTCCAGCAGCAGCTGTCAAAGACATGGTCTGACCAAAGCAACTGTCCATCTGTTTGGAATTTTCTGAAAACCATTTTCCTTAGGTTTCTCATTCAGTCATCACGAAGGCTGTTCTGTGTCGGCCGTAAGATCACTGTGCCCGTCCCAGCCACCCCTGACCAAGCTTGCAAACCAAGCTGAAATGTTTCCAAATGCCTATTATTTTGTAAATGCCTGTTGAGCTGAGTGTGGGTGAAATGTGGACTCAGCCTGGGTACCGTGTATCCAGTGTGGAGGAGAATGTGAGTTTTCCAAATGGTTTGCTGATCTATACTGGTCTGCTGTGGAGTGACACGGCTGGCCAGAGACCACAGGCAGGTCATGAGACATGGTTTGGCCAACCGTGAGTGGGTGGAAGAGACCTCCTCCTGTTTACTGCTACTTAGTGTGGATCAACTGGTCCCCATCTTCAGAAGATAATTACAGAGCAAGACAAAGAAGGTTATATGAGGAACTGTATTTAGTACTTACCTTTCAAAACTCTTCAAAAGAGTGTGTTTGGTAGATATAAGTGAAACAGATTTGATCAGTCTGCTCTTGAAGGCCGCCAGGGATGAGGCACCATGAAGGCAATGACCTCGAGAGGACCCTTGTGTCTTCAAAAGCAGAGCGGCCGCTCCAGCTCTCCCCACAAATTGCGTTGACTCTGACTCACCCATCATGTCACTGTGTGATTAGCTTCGGTAACTTTCTTCTGTGTATTTTCCTCAAGTTAAGTAGACATTGTTTACTACTCTAAAATAAAAAAGGTCATTTTAATTGGGGAAGAAGCCTTGTTTTGGCAAGTGAAAATGAATATGTGAGCAGGCCTGTCCCCCACCAGGGTGCCTCCAACAGCAGATGGAACACAGCCAACTGGCAGTAATTTGGGGTTTCAATGAAATCCTTGTGTTAAATTGAAATGTCTCTGGAAGGAAAGGTGTACAACTTTGCAAATAACGATCAAGGATGACTTTGAAAGGCTGTGCTGCTCTCAGGCCTGATCTGGTGTTCTCATGTTCATTGGCTATGTGTGTCTGTTTGGGAAAGAAAGAGTTTCTTGCTTTGTTTTGTTTTGTTTTTGCTTTATTCTCTTTTTTTTTCCTTTCGTTCTTTTTTTTTTCTTGTTGTCTTTTTTAAACAAAAACATTTAGATACTCATCTGTCAATGACATCTTTGAAGAAAGGGCAGTCAAACTGGGCAGGATTCCATTTGTGCGTCAGCCTTGGTGCATAAATGGGTCCCATCCATCTTCTTGGCCTATGACATTGCTTACAGTCCTTCTCTTGAGGGACCTGCCAACTTTCCAGCTGCCACTAGTGTGCTGAATTTTCTTAATTGCTTTCCCACTGCAAAGGAAGAAGTGGTAGGACTTTCTCTTTGGCCTCCCAAGTCTTTCCAGAGCCCTGGAGCCTTCTGTGCATGTCAGGCCCCTCATCCATTTTTCTGTTGTTGTTAGGAGTGCAAATCTCGGACTGTAAAGTCCACATAGGTTTGTCACTCCCTCTGTCACTAGCTAAATGTGCGGTCTTGGGTCTCTGAAGGTCTATCTAAAGTAAGATTTGGATCATTACCTCCCTCACCTTACTCTGGCTTGATTTGGGGATAAAATGAGAAAACAAATAAAATACTGGAATATGAAGAAGTATAAATATATCCATTTTGATCTTCAAGTAGGCAGCATATTCATTCACTCATTTATTCACTATCTATTTCCTGACCCCCCCCCCTTCTTTTACCAGGCACTCTAAATATACTCCAGTAACAACCAGGCTCCACGATGACATTCCCTCCTTCCCCTACACACCGTAAAATAGTTATTTTTAAAGCCATGTCCACACAGAGCAGGTGAATAGAAAAGCTGGACAATTATCTAGAAGGTCTTGAAGGTCAAAGACTTTGTTCTTTTCCTCTCCTGTTGCTCAGAACAGAGCCCTGTAGAGTACCTGGGGCATAGTGGAGTGATCCTCAATAAGAATTCTAGAAAATGAATTGAATTTATAAAAACCTGTTTTGCCCTCGCTTAGTTATTATTGACTTGAGTTCCATAAATTACGTAGATCATGGTGTTAATTCTCTACTCTGCTCTTAATGGGGAGACTGGGCCCTATTGACCATAGTCACGGACCCTGCTTCTACCATGCAAGGATGGAAATGACATGGAGAGAAAAGAAATGCACAGAGGGAAGAACTGAATCACCAGGGAAGGTGGAACTGTGCAGGGAACTTCTCCCCTACTTGGATGGTTTGTCCTAGCCCCCTGTTCTCCTTCTGGACTCGCTCTGTCAAATACACAATACAGCATCTCAGTTTTCTCTAAAGAAGTTCAGATTTCGAGATTTTTAAAATAACAGATAATAAATTCTGATTTTTTTATTGCGTTTGCCTTACAATGTACATTTGAGCATATCAAAATCTAGAAGCTCTTCTTCAAGTGTTCCAGTTTGATTTCTTAAATAAAATTTAAAATCTCTCCAAAGGCAAGGACGGTCCCAATTATCTTTATATTCCCAGTGCTAAGCACAAAGGTTGACATGTGGTAAATTTGTCAAAAATAGTGGCAGAATAAATAACTCAAGGAAGACGGGCTTCATTTTCCCCTGTCGTATGTAGGTACATCAGTGCAAATTGTGCTGTCCAGACAAAGGGAACACAGTATTTGACGAAAACTCTAAGAGGTGCGGTCAGCAGCTACAACTCCAATCCATGCTCTAGTAATCTGATACAGGCCACTATGGATATTTTAAGGAATAGAAAAGCCAGTTAGTGCCCCCTCCTAATGGCAGCTGTGCCAGCCCAGTAGTTATCTCTACATCAGTAAATGTCTTTTCTGAGGTTTGATTATTGAAGTGATGCTTAGAATAGCTAATCTGATCAACAGCAGGGGGGGGAAAAAAGCAGGTAAGAGACCATAGAGGCATTGTTTTCCTACAGAAAGTTTTTTAAAACAGATTTTTTTGAGGTGTGACTTACATACTAAAAATTCACCTATGTAAAGCCTAAGATTTAATTATTTTTAGTGCATTGGGGGGAGCTCTGATCTGCCAGTCTGTTTCTTTGCAAGAAACACGTTAAAAAACAAAACAAGACACTTTAATTCCATTCATTGGGGGGGATTTGAAAATGGGATGATGTGGTCTCATTTGCATAATTCTAGGCAGTACAATGAACGAGAATGATTGATGTTAGGACAGAAGATCTCATTTTATCCAGCTACTTAGGAAAGAGATGAACATTGTGGGCCACTAGCCATTGTCAGGTATGTGATATTTAAACTGAGTGTACTATTTAATAGGAACTCTTCATTGAAAATGGGTGAATAACGTTTGGCAAGATGCTATAGGCAAATAATCAGGTTAATAATATTCCTCTGGCAGCATTTCACATATGTGGGGTATATGAGTTAACTACTATGGCAGGAATTACGTGTTAGGTCTGCGTCACTAAACTTCTAGTTTGCCAGGTCTGAGCAAGGAGGGTTTCGTCTTCACAGAAATGAATACTTACCCATCAGATCTCAATCAGGGGCAATCCCCTCCCACCCAGGGGACATTTGATAGCAGGTAGAAACATTTTTGTCCCAACCGGCCAAGAGGGGGATGCTACTGGCATCTAGTGGATAGAGGTCAGGGATGCCGTGGAACATTCTATAAGACACAGGACAGCCCCTGACAATGGTAAAGAATTACCTGGCCCCAAGTGTCAGTAGGGGAGAGCTTGAGAAATGACAGGCAAACTTCAATTTGTAGCTCTTTCAAATTCAAATTCAAATTCAAAATGTTTTCTCTTATAGGCTCATTTATAAAAAGATCTTTACCATTTCTTCATTTTGTAAGTAGGTTATTCAATGAATGTGTATCTCTCACGTACTGTGGACATAGTGCTGGGGGTAGAGCTGGGAACAAGCACCCTCGAGGTCGGCGTCTGGGGGGATTGTTGGTTGATACAATAAGAGGGCACTGTTGACATGCCGTCGTCCCTGGAGGCTGGGGTGACAGCCTCCCAGTGAAGAATCCTTCCACCCAAATGCCACAGCACTCCCTGAAAACACTGAGTAAGACCAAGATGCTGCCCACGGCGAGTTCTGTTTGTGTGGGAGATACAGACAACAGACACGTATTGCATGAATGGGAGAAAAGGAGGGAGGAGGAGGGGGGGGCCCAGAGTAGTAAATGCTCTATAAATAATAGACCGGGATCGGGCACCTGGTGGCTCAGTGGGTAAAGCTTCTGCCTTCTGCTCAGGTCATGATCCCAGGGTCCTGGGATCGAGTCCCGCATCGGTCTCCCTGCTCAGTGGGGAGTTTGCCTCTCCCTCTCCCTCTCCCTCTGCCCCTCCCCACTGCTTGTGCCCTCACTCTCTCTCAAATGAATAAATTTTAAGAACCTTAAGAAGAAAAGAAGAGAAAACAGGCCAAGATGAAGACATGAGATGATGTTGGCAGTGGCAAAGGCAGGGACGCGTGCTCATCTCCACACATGTATGTTTGGCTGTGCGGCGGGGGCCATGCTTCTCCAGACTGGGGAGTGGGGCAGGTCAGGGAAGGCCTGACAGGAGCAGAGTTCTAAATGGTGAGATGCAGCCATCATGCCAAGATCTGCGGGAAGGGCATTCCAGGCAGACCGAACGAGTTTCTCCAAGAATCTTGAATGAGTTCCCTCATACATGTTGTAGCCACATTCCAGGTGGGTACTGGGAGACACAGACCAGGATCTCAGGTTTCAGGGGTATTTAGTAGGATCTTCAAGCAGGGCTGACAGGCAGGTGGGCAGATGACCCAGGGAGAGCTGGGGCACCCCAGGCAGGTCTTCGTTCTAAACGTCAGCTATGAGGTAAGGCTTTTTATGTGTTTGGCATTTGGTTTTCTCTTCTTTAAGCTGACAAAGAGAGCAATGCAGGGGCGACAGGAGGGCTAAGCCGGGATGACTGACAACAGCAAACGTCATAGAAATGGGTTAATGGTGGAGCTGCCAATTATACTGCATTTCAAGTCGCCACATAGAACAGCTGCTCCGCATACCACCGTAGGCAGGGATGGGGGCACGGTAAGGATTCCTGCTCCAGGAATAAAAATAGCCCAGCATTTTGAGAAACTGGATCCTGTGTGCTAACTCCCCAGGATACTCACTGCCAAGAGTCACTGTCCTTTTATAAACCTTATCAAAAGCTCCAGCATGTCCTCCACCCAAAAATCAAAATCGGTGGCAGGATTTTCAAGTAACGGGCCCTCACGCCCGGCTTGTGCGCTCTGAATCGGCAAGTTGAGACCCCTCTTTTCAAGGTCATGGCGTGATTTGGGCATTAAAGCCAATGTGAACCAAGGGTTTGGCAGTGAGCCCAGGGCCATTTTGCCTTTCTTGTAAAATGAGGTCGATGGGTCTTCAGTTGGATTTCTAAAACAGCCTAGTTTTTAAAAAGGGAGATTCATTTCATCATCACAGAAAAGGAGAGGAATTTACCAATAATGGAGAATGACTTACACCCACGTTCTGTCTGGCTTTAGGGGACCCCTCTGGTTCCTGTCGAGAGAAATAAATTCGTTTATAAATATGGATCCAGTGCTTGGCAAATGCTTATGGTGACTGCTCGATCATGAGTAGCTGCTAAATTATCATTGTTATTGCTTCGGTTGTTAGAACGACGATGGTTAGAACGACTCACCCTCCAGTGCTTATTGTCACGTGCTGTTCTCTGTGAACACTTGCATAGGAGATGCCATTACGGTATCTTGATATGTTTCACAAAACTTTGAAATGCACACGTTCAGGCGCCTATGCCCTAGAACAGAGGCTGGCCCATTATGGCCCATGGGACCAAATCTGGGCTGCAGCCAATTTTGTTTTGTTGTCTTACAGTTTTATTGAGATATATTTCACATACTATAAAATTCACCCATGCAAACTGTACAGTTTATTGGACTTTAGTGTATTCACAGTGTTGTGCAACCATCACCACAATCTAATTTTAAATTAGAACAATTTCTGGGCGCCTGGGTGGCTCAGTTGGTTAAGCGTCTGACTCTTGGTTTCAGCTCAGGTCATGATCTCACCGTCAGGAGATGGAACCCCATGTTGGACTTCACACTCAGTGCAGTGTCTGCTTCAGATTCTCTCTCCCTTTCCCTCTGTTTCTCCCCCTCTTGTGCTCTCTCAAATAAATAAATACATAAATAATTTTAGAACGATTTCAACATCCCAGAAAGAACCCCTTGTACACACAAACTCTCATTCTTGATATCCTATTCCCTACCCCAGCCATCGGATACCACAAATTTACTTTTTGTCTCTATGGATTTGCCTAATCTGGACATTGCAGATAAATGGAAACACACAGTATATGGCCTTGTGTGATCAGCTTCTTTTACTTAGCTAAATGTTTTCAAGGTCAATCCATATTGTAGTGTAGGTCAATACTTTGTTTCTTTACTGCCAAATGATATTCCATTGTTTGTACATACACTGTTTTGTTTATCCATTCATCGGTTGATGGATTTCGGGTTCCCATTTTTTAGCTATTATTAACAATGTTGATATGAGCATTCATATACGAGTTTTTGTGTTGTTATAGATTTCCATTTCTCTTGGGTAGTAGACACCTAAGAGTGGAATTTTGGTGTCATATGGTCCCTCTATGTTTGATATTTTGAAAAACTATCAAGCCGTTTTCCAAAGTGGCTGCATTTTACATTTTACAGTCCCATCAGCAATGTATGAGGGTTCCAATTTTTCCACATCTTTACCAACACTTGCTATTATCTGTCTTCTCTATTTTAGCCATCCTAGTGGGTGCGAAGTGATTTGCATTTCCCTAATAACTAATTATGTTGAGCATCTTTTCCTGTGCTACTTGTATTTCTTCATTGGAGGAATGTCTTTTCAGATCCGTTACCCATGTTTCAATTACATTATGTATCTTTTTATTGTTGAGATATGAGTTCTTTACATATTCTGGATATAAGTACTTTGATATCTACCAGCTGTTTTTGTAAACAACATTTTTTTGAAATACATATTGAAGTACTTATTGTTTATATACTCCTTCCTGTTAAAATGGCAGAGCTCAGTAGTTGGATACAGACCATATGGACTACAAAGCCGAGAATATTTACTACCTGACCCTTTATGGAAAAATATTGCCATTCCTGCTTTAGGTGAAAATATGTCACAATCTATTTAAAAAAAACAACAACAACATAAAACACTAATTTGTTCACTCACTAATTTCACCATCTTTTTATCTTATCAAAACGAAGTGGCTATTTAAATCAGAAGCTATTAAGTAAATGTTGAAGACAGAGCTTCATGTGTCAGAAGGTGCCTATCTGTTGTGCCTAATGTTTTTGTATATGTGGTTACACAGAAATCCCAATCAAAGATCCTAAGCTTTCTAAAAATATATGCTCTCGTTGTCAGTCAAGACAGTGATTTACTTAATCTTCACTCTAGTTTGTAAACCTCTGAACAGTGTAATCAGCATAATACTTGGTAGAGCATTGGAAATGCCCTCACATGCTTTGGTGGAAAACAGTTTATGGGTTTGTTTTTGTTTTTTTCCCAACATGGCTCATGAGAGATTTGGGGATTTATTTAGCTGCCTTTATCCAGGCAAATCTCCTGACCTTGTTGGGATCTTGATCTTATTTAAGACTAGAATATATGTGACTCATGCTAAGTGAAGTGCCCACAGAGGATAAATGAGCTGACGTGAATCTCCCCTCCTGGAAGAGAGGGATAGGCATCAACAGAGTCCGCAGCAGGAGCATAAATGCTCTGACAGTCAGTGTGAGGACTCTCCTACTCATGGAAAATGCTTTGGCCAGGTGGTGGTGGGAAAGGGACAGTGCTGATCAAAGGTTTGGAATTGCCATGGCCTCCCAAAGCCTGTGACCACCACGAGCTCCTGGGTTCTATTCTGGATGAAAAGTTCTGCGTGAGACCAGGATCAGCATCTAATTGTCATTCCTACTTCGAGACCAAATTATATGTGAACAGGCTGAGGCAGATGGGGGTATACAATTGTCTTTAAACAAAAAATAAACAAAAAACAAAAAACCAAAAAAAATTGGAATTAATCCACAGTTTGTGGTCATTTTCTATGCTTTTTCTTCACTGACCTACTCCTACCAACTTCCAGATTTGTGCTGGTTTAGTCAGGTTTTTAAGCCAAAATTATTTTTGTTATTGAATTATTTTGTGTCATGCATTTCTTGCTCCATTATGCTGTATGATCTTCCCACATCCCCCCCTCCCTCATTCTCTCCAGAACCCACCCCAGACAGGTTTCATCCACAGTGAAGTGCTTCTCCTCAAGGTTACCTATAACTTCCACATTATGGAATCCAAACAGCAAACATTCATTATCTCACAGTTTCTGTGAGTCAGGTATCTGGGTGAAGTTTAGCTGGGTCCTCGGGCTTGGGGTCTCTTACAAAGGCTACAATCCAAGTGCTGTCTCATGGTCTCTCATGGGGCTGCAGTGAAAATGTTGTTGGGGCTGTGGTCTCATCTGAAGGCTCAACAAACAGAGTAAATGCTTCCACATTCACTCCTGAGAAGCTTAGGAGCATTCAGTCCTCACTGGTTGTTGGTCAGCGACCTCCCTTGCCATGTGCCTGTCTCCACAGGTCAACTCACAATGTGTTAGTGACTTTCCTCCGAACAAACAAGAGAGGGTGAGCAAGACGGAAGCCAGAGTTTGTTGTTGTTGTTGTTGTTTGGTTACTTAGTCTTGGAAGAGATACTCTATGCCATGTACCACATATTCTGTTTGCTAGGAATGAGTAACTGGTTCCTGCCCACACCCAAAGACAGGCAGTTGAACAAGGGCATGAGTACCAGTAAGAGTCATCATAAAAGCTGCCACAACCCACAGGGTCCTGCATGATTTGACCCCTAGTTACTCTCTAACCTCAGCTCCTTCTACTTCGACCTTTACTCACTCAGCCACATTTCCCTTATTTTGTTCTTCAAGCCCATTAAACTTGCTCCTATGTCAGGGCCTTTGCACCTGCTGTGCCTTCTCTCTGGAACAGTTTTCCTCTAGATATCTTCACCAATGCCTCCATCTTTTCCTTCAAGTTTTTGCTCAACTGTTTTGTGAGAGGGATTTCCTGATCACCATGTATAAAGTAGAAACTCTTCTTCTCCCACAATTGCAGTACTCTGTGCCCCACACACCTGCTTTTCCACTGCCTGATATATATTTCCTATGTCTTTATCTTCTCCTTCTGTGGGATGTTAAGTTCCATGGAGCATATACTTCTATTTTTTATTCTCTGCTTCATCTCTGATACTTAGAAAATTGCCTGGCATGCAGAAGTTTCTTAGAGATTTGTCAAATTATTGACTTTGCATTGTTTTGTAACCATATAGCTAAATCATTCAGACTTAACTCTGACTTTAATTGATTTTAGTGCTTATCGCTGGCACTTGGATGGCATGACTCCCACATTTTTAAGATCTCCTTGCACTCCTTCTCCCCCTCCCCTTTCCTCTTTCCTTTTATAATTTGTCCCTTGAATAATTAAAGTAGATCTTGAACATTTTTCTTCAAAAGCAATGTATAGGTGGCATGCTTCCTGAACCACTACATATCTGAGAATTGCAATCTCAGTTTGGTGCCTTGTTAAGTTTCATTTTTTATTTCTTTGGTTGGTTTCTAGACTTCAGAATTTTTAATTTGTTCTTTAAAACTTGAAAATTTTACCAGGATCCATTTGCTTATGTGTTTTTTCCTCTAATATATACTGATTGAGACTTTCATGTACCAAGCACTAGGCTAGACTAACTTACAAGATTTTTTTCATTAATCTCTCTTATAGGATGCTTTTCTTGATCTATATAATTGGAGTTTTTCTTTAGCTCAGGAAAGATACCTTCTCAGATTTTCTTTCCTTTCTGTTTGATAAATTCTGATCTATTTATCAGGAAAACCAATTATCCATGTTAGTTCTTCACATTTGCTCCTTCATTTCTATCATCTTCTATTGCTTTCATCTCTGTTACTTTCTTCCAAATTCTTGGAGTGAATGTTCCCTATTAGGTATTCTGTATCACTGATTCAATATGTTGCAATGTTTCCTTTGTACCTGTGATGATGACTATGGTAGATTTTATTCATTTATCACTTAGTTATATATCTATTTTTATTCATTTATTATTTACTATTATTAGTCATTATTATTTTATTACTCATTATTATTTTATAATTGTTTGCAATTATTTACTCCTTTGTTTCTTATCAGGGGACCGAATATCCTTGCCCATTGCTATCACTCAGTGTGCCTTCGTACCAGAGCTGTAATGCTCTTGTGCCTCCTTAACTCCAAACTTAGCCATATACGTGTTGTTGCCAATGGAATGTGAGTGGGTATGTGACACCAAAATCCAATCAGAAACTTTAAAAATTATACTAGGGTGTGTTTTAAAATAGATCTTTCATCTGCATCTTGTGGGTCTTGCTGCCTTTGTTCCTTTTTTTTTTAGAATATCTTTTAGGAGGACCCATTTAGGTTTCTTTCTTAATTTTAATCACCATTAAAATATGGGATGGTTGCCACTGAACAAGGTGAATGACTTCCCCTTAAGTGTCCCTTATTGTTGACTTCAGAGTACTCCTTGGAGACTGAGATAGAAGACTAGTTGATATGCACAGCCTCTAAACAAATATCCAGTGTCTAGATGTCTTGCATCTAGAGTGGTGTTGCAAGACAGGTAAGAGATGCCATGTCCTGCTGCCTGGTGGTCTGGCTACTTAGGTGAACCAAAGTCATCTGTAGGTTTCATTCCTTGTAAGAAACAGTAGATAAAAACTGTAGCCTCTAAACTGTGCTTGTCTTACTGTCCTCCCTTCCTTGTATCATCCTGTTATATGCTACATTATTGAGATTTTTCCTTTCCAGTGGAGGAAGACTACAAAGTTTTAATGGCAGGTGTTGTAGGAGTTAAATGTCCGTAGACATCTTATATGGGAGGGAATGGTTTCCCTCCAGTTTGTGAAGCCCCCTGTCTCAGAGGAAAGATACCAGAGTAAGGATGGGTGGTGTAGACTTTCTTCCTTTGCATCCCACTAATCTGTGTGATGGTCATATCTCTGCTTTGGATAGTGGGCATCCCTCCTGGGGAGTTGGATATCATTGAGCAGTATTCCCAATTTCNACTTTCCAGTGGAGGAAGACAACAAAGTTTTAATTGCAGGTGTTGTAGGAGTTAAATGTCCGTAGACATCTCATATGGGAGGGAATGGTTTCCCTCCGGTTTGTGAAGCCCCCTGTCTCAGAGGAAAATTTCCAGAGTAAGGATGGATGGTATAGACTTTCTTCCTTTGCATCCCACTAATCTCTGTGATGTTCATATCTCTGCTTTGGATAGTGGGCATCCCTCCTGGGGAGTTGGATATCATTGAGCAGTATTCCCAATTTCTAGATCCTCATAAGTTTTTTCTTCTTTGTATTCATGAGCAACACTACTTATTAGGCAGTATCCAATTTCATCATTTTCTCAAGTAACTGCAAAAGAGTACAGGTGAATTTCTACCCCCCCCCATTCTAAGAACATCTTTTCCAGCTCAGCAGGGTCATGGTTGACGTGAGAACCTTCATTTTTCTTGGCCTTTTCATCTGGTTTCCTGGGTCTTGGTGGGACCAGAGTTCTGGCAGTGACACACTGGCTGGTGGCTGGGTTTTTTTTCTCTGCCGTATTTTAAGGTAAGTGTTGGCAGTGCTAGAAAAGGATCAACTGACTTCTTCAAACCTGTCACATCCCAGAAAGTGTTGGGTGTTGGCCTTAGAAAGACCTGCATCCAAATTCCTACTCCACTACTTACTAGTGGTACAACCTTGAACAAATAACACAAATCCAGTCTTTCTTCAGCTATAAAATGCCCACATGCTTTGGTCAGTATGAGACTTAGGGAAAATGAAAATATTACACTTAGGAAACAACTGGCACAAAATTGGGTGCTCAATAAATATTGAATGTGCTATTACAATTAGTATAATGATACCATCGTCTTGATACTGGTGGTTCACACAGAATGCATGAAGAACGGAGGGTCGGGTTGTATTATCCATGTTGACCCCATGCTCCTGCAGCTGCACTTGTCAAGCCTATAACTAATTACCTCTGTGACTTTGGAAAACTCCTGTTCCTTTTCCATGCTTCTATTTGTAAAATAAGGGCATAGAACTATATCAGGGTAACAAATATGTTTAATCTTTATTGTTAACTCCAATTGATCAGTACTGGGAACCTAGAAAACAGACTTAAAAGGATTCTGAGGTCATGGCTGGTCTCAGAAGATAAATTTGCCGTAATTTATTAGCAATGTCTAGCATGGGTAGGGAGGCTGGTTCTTGCAGCTGTCCCAAATTTGCAGGTCTAAACTAAATGTTCTCTAGGGATTTTCTCATCCCAATCATCTGGTTCCTTGTCTGGGTCTTCTTGATGGGCCTTTGTAATTTGGTAACACCCTGTCCATCCAAATGAATATTTAGTATCAATGGAGTGAAAAGTATGTGTGGATACTCCAGTTAAGAAACTGAAAGAGGACATCTGAGTGGTGCAGTTGGTTCAGTGTCTGACTCTTGGTTTTGGCTCAGGTCATGATCTCAGGGCCCTAGGATCAAGTCCTGCATCAAGCTCCACAGTCAGAGGGGAGTCTGCTTGAGATTCTCGCTCCCTCTGCCTCTCCTGCTTGTGCTCTCTCTCTCTCAAATAAATAAAATCTTAAAAAAAAAAAAGAATCGGAAAGGAGAAAGATAGACCATGAAGCTCCTCCTCCAAATGGAATGAGGGTTTCTTTGAGACTTCATTGCAATTTGAGAAAGAAAGAAAAAGAAAAGAAAACATTTTCATCAAAAGGGAAAACAAGATAGTTCCCTAAAGTTATGTGTATAAACCACATCCCAGTGATGCCATATAGGGTTTGGAATATCATTTACTGGTAGATTTCTGTCCAATAACATTTAGCAATGGATACACTGGTGGGTTTAATCAAACCAGAAACAGTTATTTCCTGATTTCCTATTGAAAGTTATAGGTTTCTAACAGATGTATAATTATATTAATGTGTGCTACAGATAGATTATTTTAGAAATTGCTTTGTCCACTTCCTTTGATATTCAGGATCTAAGACAACGGTGTCTTATTTCTGGGATAACTTGGTTAACTTGGGTAATGAGATTTGATTTTTATGAATCTTCAGGAGGAAATCATGCGAATCACTTCTCAGTCTTGCATTTTTGTAAGGAAAAATAAGACACCTGGTTGTCCATTGGTATTTTATCCATCTTAAGCACAACATTGTTCCTGCAAGTCAGGGATATTCACCTTAGTTTTAAAAGCTTTTCAGGTATCGATGACACCAGGTCTTCTTTCTCTACAATTTCTGTGGCAGAGTATATTCTTCATACTTATTTTTTATATGCCTCTCTTCAGAGAGCTACAGCATCTGTTGGGTCCTGCTATTGTGAATTCGTGATCTCTGGCAAAGCTGAAGTCACCAATCTATCGTCATACTGCTCCACTAAATATGATGGAAAAAAACAGTATTTTAGACAATTTTCTCAGAAACAATCAATACTATATATGAATTTTGTTCACAGCAAACCCTCAGCAAAGCTCAATGATAGAAAGGCATCTGTAGAGGGGAATTTATGAATATGACGGCAGCAATAAGCAGCTGAAAATAATCTATGAGACATTTTCAAATTACCCCTCATGAGCTGCAGTCCTTGTGCAAGATAATTTGTGGTTCTCACAGAATACCCTGCAAATTGGGTCTTTCATCTGCGATGTGTTTTATAGTTAAAACATTTCATTTCTCATATTAACAAGTGATAACTCTGCATTTGTTAATCTAAACAATTTGATTTCTATTTTTCTGTGCTGAGAGGCTGTTGACATTTCAGGGTAAGTAATTATTTTCATTGCCAACTGCTGTTTGTGGTGACTGTAGGCAAAAGATAGAAATCTGAATATACATAAGCATTGTTTTAATCATTTTCTGTAAGGACTGTTCGTAAAACAGGAATCTATTTGCCTGAGTGTTCATCTGTACTTAGAAATCTAATAGGACATGGGTGTTGATGAGTGAAGATTCTAGCCTCGCTCGGGGTTTTCTGCAGTGTATTGGAAGTTCTCTCATATACTCACCGTGGGCAGAGGGATGGGGTTGACCAGCAGTATCAGCGGACCTCTGGCAGAGCACTGTGCACTCACGGTCTGAAGTCACAGTAGCAAAAGGGAGGATGCGTTATTGGCCTTGGTAGCTCCCAGCTTGTGTACTACCTGTTCAAGTATCTTAGCGCTGGTTGCAAGGGTTACATGACGAACGTTCACGGGAACACCTCTCACCATGCCTGATGCCTAGTGCGAGCTCTGGAAACATTTGGTGAAATGGGGATATGGGGCTGGCATATAAAAAGATCTTCTAAATTTCCTTTGTCATGTTGCCTTCTTGGCCAAGGACTTATGGTCCAGGGCAAGGGAAAGAATGATTTTTTTTTTCACCTGGAAAGCAACCATTCTGTCCTTAGACTGGATGCTCAGCCTTACCCACCAAGGTGCCGCCCAAGGCAGAGCAGAAGGGAGGCACCAGGGCTTGGGATGGAGTTCTTGGGACAGCCAGCTTTCTCTGGGGTCTGTGTTTGATCAGAAAATCCATGCTAATTTTGCAATCTACTCCTCAACATATCGAAGTTTATTCTAACATTCAGAAAAAAATTAACACCAAAGTTGATACTTCTCCCCACCCCCCGCCCCCAGAAAATCATGTAGCAAAATCGCTGCTCTAAGATGGTCTATCTTTAGCTTGTGGCACAAGGGGCCCATGCTAGTTGTGAGGCACTGTTGGCAGGTACAGATGGCCTCTGTGATGTTTGGGGGAGCATCAGTGTGTGTCCTGCTGGGTAGGCTGTGGTAGGTTCCTCAGTATTTCCCGTGGCCTCTTCATACCATTGGCCGAGGCTCTGGCTGCATCGGAAAGGGAGAAAATACTCCTGCTTGTGTGGACCTCCCATTCACATTACAGGTTAGGGAACGGACTACTAATTTAGGATCCAAGCTGATTTTTACATGGCCTGAAGGAGTGAATGTAGAGCCAGTACCCTGAATGGCAAATGTGTTTTATCCTTTGAACCAATTCCAATTGATTAGTTCTGGTTGCCTATAGTGCTGTCTTAAGAAGGCATCTGTGTTGCATCAGGGCTCAGCTGGGAGGAGTGCTGGGATTGATTAGCGATGTCTGTCAAGGCCTCCGGAGGGACCACTGACCCTATATATTTGCCATTCTTTGTTTTTGACATGTCCTTAACTCCTCTCTGTCAAATGATTTTAATACTAACAGGTGACTCTAAGTATGAGATGAGGCATCGTGAGAGAGAGCAGGTAGATGACATTTTAAGAAAGCCTAGCATGAGAAAATACACATTTACAAAATGCAGAAGTCTGGAGCCAATTATTGCCATTACAGAAAGATTCCATGAAAGGCTCCTTTAAATAGCGAGCTCCCCTACTGCATTAAAATGATGATTTAATTTACAAAAATTCACTTTGCATGCAACTCTTCAGGACTGCGCCTGTGGAGGAAAGCAAGCCACACCTGATTTTTTTAAACCTCGGCCTAAATAATGTTCAGGATGTCTGCTGCCACCTATCTTGAGTCCCTTGATAATTTCCACTCTCTGCAGACTTCCTTCCTACTTCCTCTCCAGGAGTGTTGAGTAGACAATCTGGGTGGTGGTCAGCAGCTGCTGGCTTCCACCGTGCCCACGGCTGCATTTCATTAGTGGGTAAACTGATTGCTCTGAGTGTGTTTATGTGTGGGTGTGGCTGTACAAGACTGTGCACTCCGTGCACTATGTGTGTGGATACAGAGACACACAAGCCATTATCTTGCTCTTAGCCCACCCTAAATTCATTCCTGCTGGAAGAGTTATAAATGGAAGGCTCCAATCGCCCGGTGGATACAGGCTTTTGGTAACATGTGCCCCGGATTCCAACTCCCCGGCCTCTTTGTGTTTGTTTATATGTTATTTACCCTTGCATCAGAAAACTTCCCCAGCCCCTGGGCCTGAGTCCCATTATCCAGACATGGAACCCTCCTCTTCCTCTGTGGCCTAGAAAGCCCCAAATGGTTTTCTGATTTAGAAAATTAAATATAATCTGACTCTTGTGGCAAGCTTTGCAATTCCCAACCAACAGACTCTCCCATTAAATATATAACATACACAACATCTAAAAGCATCACCAATCTCACATGAATTTGAATTATAGAGGCATTCAGTGCCCCTCGGGTAGGATTGCCAGCTTCTTCCCAGGCACTCAAAATTGGGCAGTTTTCCAATGGACCATAAAGCTCCCAGGAATGCTGACTAGCACGTGTGTTTGAATTTCTGTTGCTCTTTTAAATCAACTTAAGGCAGGGACGAGTACCTGAGAGGGGTATCTTCCCTTCCCCTGTGTCCTGCCTTCCCCACATAGAGTAATTGCAGTGACTTCTCAGACACAGAGCACAAGTGTCATCTCTATTTCAAATGCAGTATTTTTAACATCTCAACATAATTTCCCCCCCATGGAATATTTATGCAGACAGGTCTTTTTTTTTTTTTTCCTTTTGAGTAAAGCAAACTGAGACCTTAGCCGTGAATGCATCAGCCCTACTCAGACACTTTCTCTGGCTTGCAGTGATTCTTGCTTTCTGACACGGAGGCTCTCAGGCTGGTGAGCTGTCATACAGCTCTTTTCCCTCCATCTTCGCAGGCGCGTTGGTCTGAGCCAAGCGTCCCCCCTGGTACTGGGCTGTGACGGCCGCATAGGTGCAGCCGTAGATGGCAGCCGCCAACATCATGAGGCACACGATCCCACACACAACGCCGGTGATGACGACGGTGGCCACCGCGTGACGCAGGTTGGCAGGCCTCGGCTTGGGTTTGAGCTCACACTCCGAGCGGTCTCGCTGCCCCGCGCTGTGGCTCTCAGGAGGCCCAGAGACAGGCCGGTGGGCAGAACCCAGCTGCTGGCCCCTGGAGGACCCCACATTCGGAGAAGGGAAAGGGCAGGGCTGGTACAGCTCATAAGGGATCTTCAGGAGCTCCTCTCCCTTCCAGGTGTCCGGTGACACACAGATGACACTGTCTGTTACTCCCCCTTTAAAGAACAAAAGCAAAGGATGATGACAGGGCTGGAGACAACTGAATTCCAAAATCCTCAGCCTGCAAAAACTTAGGCAGATGGAATTTCTAAAGTACCTGTTCCCCGCCACCTGGAGTCAAAGGACTCAACCACGTTTTATGATTTTAGGATTTCTAAATTGGCTAAATGCTAAAAATGCCACACACTGAATGGGCAATTGTGTATGACCAAGGATTTGTTAGAATCCAGGTAACTGCTACCTTATAAATGCCGAGGGAGAAACGATCCAGAAGCCGACAAGGAGGGTGGTCAACCCGAGGTACTGTGGCCAACCACATGCTTGCCGCTCACCCCAGTAAGGAACCCTCCACGCAAGACAGCTACTGTACCAAATTCCCATCGGAAATCTGAAATAATAAGTTAATACGACAAGACAAGTGTCCCTTGTTGTGATGTTGTGCGTTAATTACAAGGCCGCGATGTGTCTATCAACGCTCTTCGGTGATGCCAAATGGGGAGGTCAATGGCCTTTTGCATGTTTGTGTATCTTTGACAGTAATATTAGTTTAGTTCATGGAATTAAGTACAATTAACATGTTTCCTCGGGCCTTGGAACATTGAATAATTTGAGAACCGAACTTTCCAACACGTTATTAGAGGCAGTTTCCACTCTCTGTAAGGTGATTGATTTCCTCAGGTATGTAGACTTGTGTTGTTTGGGGCGAGGGGGATTTGGGTGGCTAGTAATTGTTTTCTAGAAAGAACACTGAGCTAACAGATTTCATTCTGGCCCAATATGACCACTGATTTACTATCTGACCTCAGGCAAATTAACTTCCCTGATTACATTTTTTTT
>NC_048221.1:22618446-22836296 GCF_002007445.2 Ailuropoda melanoleuca
GGCCACTGCTTGAAACTGAATTGCCGACTGCTAGAGTCACTTGGGCCCCTTCCGGCTTCTTCAGTGATTTCCTGGAGGCAAGAGCCCCAACCCTAAAGCAAAAAGGCAACAGAGGAATTTCCTCCTTTCCTGAGCTGACATGCAGGAGGCTAGAGAGGCAGGGTGGCCTCTCCTGATGGGCCCTAGGTATCCTTGGGCTATGCTGAGATGAAGGATCCCTGACTCAGAGACCATCTCGTGCTTCCGCCCAGGAATGTGTTATAAGGCAGAAGGCCAGAGAAACCAAAATGAAGTGTGGGGCTTTGAGAAGAAGTGGTGATATTGAACCTGGCCAGAGAACACTGAGACACCCCCCAGGGGAAGAAGGGCTGCCTGCTGTGGGCCCAGCAATTCTGGAGGCTGACTCATTCCTAGACTGAGGTGGTTCACCCAGTCACTCCAGGCTTAAGCACTATCTTCTCCAGTTTCAAGCTTCCTGCTGATCAGTATTGGGGGGGAGGCATGGCCTTGGGACCCACCGCACCGAGGAAATACACAGGCTAGAGCCAGGGGCACAGCTGGAAGTCAGGGGCTGTGGTCACCAAGAGCTCCATGGCCACCTTGTGCAGCTGTGTCCTCAGGATTCACCTCCCAGCCTTCCACCACCATCTCCTCAGCCATGAGCCCAGGAGGCAAATCTGCTGATGACAGCTTGTGGGTCCCCCTCCCTTCTGTATCCATGGAAGCAGTCCCACCTTGCCGAGCCCTCATTATCCCTCATCTGGCCCCTGGTAGGTCTTTACCAGTGTCTTGGAAGAAACTGGATTCAAATCTTGAGTCTGTTACTTAGCTGTGTAACCCTAAGCAAGTTACTTGACCATTCTTTGCCTTTGCTTGCTCATCTGGAAAGTGGGACGTGGGGGTAATAATTAAAAGTCATCTCACAAGATCGCTCTTCGGTTCAGCGGGTGAAGTAGGTCAAGTATTTAGCACAGCGCCTAGCTACTAAGGTTCCATACAGTTAGCTTGTGACATGAAGATGATTTGTTTACTCTCGAATGGAGAGAGCGCAATACTAATGACAAAATCTCTGTGCATGCTTTTGTAAAGGAGACATTTAGTAGGTATTCATCAAAGCACATTTGTTGGCTCTTGGGCCCGCAGGAAGGCAAAATTTCCCCAGTCTTTGTGGTCAGGTTGAGGACTGAGCTGTGGCCCATGGAACCAATGAATGCCACTTTCAGGCCACAAAACCCCCTGCTTAATCCTCCATGTGATCTATTCCCACTTGGTGGTGATCTTAGAGGCCACGTGGTAAAGTGGCAGCATTAGAAGCTGGAAGGAGCTTATGTCCCTGAATGACTGTGTGGGACCCAGCCCTAACCCCCAGTTCCCTCGAGTCTAACACGAGTGAGCAACCGACTTTTATTGTGCCCATCACGGACAGGGGTGTCATATCAACCAGTCTGTCCTGACTAATACCTTACTATTTGTATTTATTTATGTATCCTTTAAAAAAAATAAGGTCTTGACCAATTTTTGCCTTCCTCAGTATATATTATTCCTCAGGGAGTCTGAGAACCAGAATGGGCCTTTCTCGGGCTTCCCTGCCAGGTTCCACCTGGTGCTACTGAGACCCGGCAGAGGGTGGGGGTGGGGACTCTAATTTGTCCAAAGGTCACCAGTGAGTTTGTGGCAGAGTAGGGGAACTATCTCCTATCTCCGATCTCCTATCCGGTGTTGCTTCTAGTGTCCTGGACCTGGAAACTATCTTTTGTCAAGATGTTCTTCAATGAAAGCTGTTTCTGCGATGGTTTGGCTTATGTTTAGCATTTAGTCAGAACACAATAGCTAAGACCCTTCACCTCTAGGTGTGACAAGTTTTATTTGCAATGTCCTACAAGAATGATTTTTGCCACAGTCTATGCCCCCTGTTGTAGGTCAACTTGAGGACTAGTTGGCTAGGGATAGGCTATTTGTTATATATCGTTGATAGGGATTCTTAACTCAGTATTGTATATCTGAACTCACGTTGTGCTCTCTCCCTCTTCCTTCTGTGTAACTGCTACAACCATCCAGGTTCTACTGACTCCCTAGGTCATATCTGTAGCTCTAAGATCTTCTGAGTGAGAGGTCCAAACACACAGCCACCAACTCAGCAGCACCCCTCGGATATGTAATGGGCACCACGAACTTGACTTGCCCCAGATTCAACTCTCGATATACCACCTCCTTCCCCCATGTACTTGCCCACTTGCCAAAGAATGCAGGACCAAGACCCCACCTCCCAGTCTGCCCCTTATCAACCCTTGGCGTCCCTATGTATGTGGTTAATCCTGCAGGACCAAACAGAATTTCCCATTATAGACTCTTTTCTTTTTTCCTTCATTTCCCATTCCAATCCATTAGCAATTTCTATTAGTTCAGTATTCCAGATACATCCCCAAAGTTGATCATTTCTCATGACCCTGGCCTGGGCTACCATCTTCTCTTCCCTGGGTGACTGAAATCACTTTCTTCCCTCATCCCCTTGCTGCTGCTTCTGCAGCCTATGGTCTGCTCTCCCTCAAGTCACCAGAGTCACCTTTTGAAATGTAATTAGATCCTGTTCCCTTGACTAAAATTCTTCATGAGATTTCCATTTCATCTAAAATAAAATCCAAATGACTCAGCCTGCTCTGCACGCTCCTACATGACCTGGCCCCTGAGTCCCTGTGTTGCTTGGCTCCGTCTGTTCACTCTATCCCTTCTTCTGGTCTCACCATTCTGCGTGCCTCTTTCTGCCTTTCAGTCAAGCCAAGCTTAGTCCCCTGTCAGGCCCTTTGCCATTTCTCTCCTTTCCCCCAATTATCTCATGGCTCATTTCTCCTCCTTGTTCAGGGGCTGCTCACCCATGTCACCTCCCTGTCCTTCCTGTCTGGAGTGGAGCTCCCGTCCTGTCGCTGTCTCCCCTCATGCCGCCTCCTTGCATCCTTAGCACCAAGTGTTGTCTGAACTTGCATATCGATTGGCTCTCTTATTTAACGTCTGTTTCTGCTACCAGAGTGTAACCTCCATGATGGTAGAGATTGTCTTGTTCACCTTTTCTAATTGTCTAGAAAAGCTCCCGGCTCATAAGTGGCATTCAAGCACAGGAATGAACGAATCATGCTTGAAAATTAAGAGGAAAGAAGAACTGTGATGTAGAGGAAAGAAAGTGGGGCTAAGATCCAACATTCATTCATCCCGTTCTCCTCTGTGCTTCTATTCTGTCATCCTGGGGAGTCACTGACCATCTCTGGGCTGCCATTTCCCATTGATCATAGGCCAGCACGGAGTTAGAAGGGATTGGAAAACTTTTCTATAAAGAGCCAAGTAGTTAATAATTTAAGCTTTGCTATACACGACTATTCAGCTTTGCCCTTGTGGTGCAAAACAGCCAAGGACAGCACATGATAAATCAGCATAGATGTGTTCCAATCAATATTTACAAAAACAGGAGATGGGCTGGATTTGGCTCTTGGGCTGTAGTTTGGTGACCCCTGGGTGATTTCCAGAACGCTTATCTTTAATATTCTGGATTCTTTTGCTTTGATTTTTATCAACTGGTTAAAGAAATAGTAAGCAACTTTAGAGAGGGGTCCCTGCTGCATCCAATTTCAGTAACAGTGGTACTTGCTACAGCAGAAGGGACAATCTCAGGGAAGCTTAATAGCTATCAAATTGGTAGAAGCATACACAGGGGGAGAAGTCCCAAGGAGAGAGACCCTACTGGATCACACTTGAAAATTAGAATTTTGTGCCACTTCGGAGTCAAGCAATTATTCAGGGGATGAATTTCCCTCCTCCTTAAGGGCCTGCAGCTTTCAGATCAATAAGGCTGTTAATCAAAAAGTAGAAAGTTATCTCCACAAATCGTATTGGTGGATAAATTTAAGTCATGAATTTAAACACCCTGTAATGACTCGTCGCCTCTCTTGCCTGCCATACCCTAAAATGACATCAGTGTGGAAAAGCTTACACGGGCCCCTTGCACACTCCTCAATGTTCCTTCTAATGCAGACAAGAGATGAGGTTCATCCTAGGCTCGTAACACACAGATGGGGACTTCCAAACAGACTGACCTTTATAGATAAATTTCTCCAGCCAGAGTTTAAGACTGAGCAAGTGGCAATTGCACTGCCAGAGGTTGTCCTTGAGAAATAAAAGCCTCACACTGGGCATGGACTCCAAGAGCGCTCGATCAAGCTGCCGAAGCTGGTTTTGTTGAACTGCAAATACGGTCAGGTTCTCCCAAGGCCTCCCCGGGGAGGCAGGAAGGTGGCTTATGTTGTTTGAGGACAAATCAAGCTCCCTCAGCCGTGGGAGGGAGTGGAAAAGTCTGCTTTCCAGGGAATGCAGGGAGTTCTGGGTTAGGTTCAAGACCTCCAAGCGCCGAAGTCCGTGGAAAACCCCGGGGGCCAGATGCGAAAGGGAATTGTTGCGCAAGTTCAGGGTCCTGAGCTGTGGCACTGAACTGAACGCAAACGCGGGAAGCTGGTGTAGCTGGTTATCTTGCAAGTGCAGCGTTAGAGTCTGCGGAGGCAAACCCAAAGGGACTTGGGCCAGGCCCTGCCGGCTGCAGTCTACGGAATGCGAAGATGAGTGACAGCGGCACTTCTCTGGGCAGCCGCCCGCCAGCCGGAGCAGGACGAGCACGCCGGACAGCAGAAGCAGTTCACCTACAAGAACAAAAAGAAACTGAGATGCGAAACCAATTAGTAAGTGGTGTCAGCATGTGTTCCCCTTCGAAATCGCAAGTAATGTGCCTGCCTCAGGGCCAGGGAACACCATCTACAGCCTGTAGGAGAGGGTCTGCCATTCCCCATCCTTCGGAAAGTCGGGCGGCCTGGGTACGTCCCCAGTGGGGTTGACTGCTGCACATTCTGTGCTATTGTCAGAAGCCTGGGAAGAGATACTTTCCCAGTGGCTCCGTAAATGGAAGGGGGGAGACTTAAGGATATCACGTAGGAAGGTGAAAAATATCTTGGGGGAGGGGCGGTCCATGCCTGTTTTAAGTGCCGCAGAGTTATCTGAGGCCTGGAGTTTAGAAAAATGATAGGCCAACCCGATCATCACATTTCTAAAAAGTAGGCTCCAGATCAGTGTTGTCCAATAGAACTTGCTGTGGGGACGGAGATGATCGCACCTGCTGGCCAGTCTGGTAGTCGTTAGCTACATGTGGCTACTGGGCTCTTGAAACGTGACTACTGCAACCAAGGAACTAAATTCTTATTTGCATTTGATTTTAGCTAATTTAAATTTAAATAGCCACATGGTGCTAATGGTTACCATCTTGGATCGCACCGGTTTAAAGTATTCCTACATATAGATGTGCTTCTTTGCGGGTGTAATAATTCTGTGAATGGTGACCATCTCACTTTTTATTCAAGAGATTTTAACAATGCAGGAAAGCATGTAGTCAACACCCATATTCCTATAGCACAGTTCTGTCAATCATTCATAGCTTGTCATATTTTTCATTTTTTTTTAACTTAAAGAAACAAAGCATTACTGATACAGTTGCAGTCCCTTTGGTTAGCCCCCAAGTCATGTTTTCCAACATGAAGCCCCCTCACCCCTACCATTACGGACATATCCTCCTAGGCCTTTAAAAAACCAAAACTTAATAATAACAACAACAGCAAATAGTCATGTAGCACGGGTTTTGAGCCAGGCACCATTATAAGGACATTATAATATTATATTACAGTATATATAACTAATTAATATTACAGATAATTATATATTATTTATAATTAATATAACATTACTATATTATATATTATAATATATTTAAATATATAATTATATAATAATGTTTATTATATATTAATATATTTATTATGATATATAAATATATAATGTTATAATATAAAATATTATATATATATTAATTTAATCCTCATACCCTTGTAAATCTGGTTCTATTACGTCTGCATTATAAAGGTGAGGGAACTGAGGCACAAAGAAGCTAAACCACTTGTCCACGGTCATATAGATAGTGAGTAGTAAAATCATGATTTGAACCCAGTCTTTTTCCAGAGTCTGTCAGGATCCTTACCTGCTGTGCTTTACCACCTGTCAAACTTTTACACACATACACACACAGTACATAATGTTTTATATAGTGTCTTTAAAACTCTACATAAATACAGTCCTTGGCATGTCTCATTTTGCCATTTACTCTGTTCACTCAAAACTGATCTACCCACGTAGATATGGAGAGAGTTCATTCATTCCTTGTAAATACTATAGACCATTCCATGGTGACACCATGCCAATTTAATATTTAGCCACTCCATTGCTGATGGACATTTGAGTTGCTGCAGTTTTCCTTCACTATAAACAATGCTGTAGAGAGATCCTTGTGCAGGGCAGCCTGGCCATGCAGAAATTATGAAGAGGGTCTCCAGAATTAACAGGAACCTCCTTGCAGGGTTCAGAGAGGATGCTGAGTTGACATTTTTTTAGATGCTGCTAGATCATTATCCAGAGTAGCTATATTACTTCCTACTTTTTTCCTGGGACTTGAATTTCAAAATATGGTAACTATGTATGAAGAACATTTTGTGAAATTGATAGAAGAACTCACAAGGCCATGCAATAATATTTAAAACTTAAGATGGTTATCTACTCATAAAGAAAGCTCTCAGAAGAGGTTGTTTGTTCAGTTTGGGCCTTGACTAGGGAATAGACAATGTGGCTGTCCAGTGCACTGGACCCTCGAATTCTCTACTGGTGGGAACAGCACTGAAGGCAACAGGGAAGATATCTGGAGATATCTTCTGAAGATTCTGCTCTGTTTAGTTTACCTCAAGGGATGCGGAACATCACAGTTCCCTTCCTTGTTCCAAAATATAAAAGAGCAAAATCCTTGTTTTCCTTTCTATAATTTTGCAAAAAATCGAAATGACTCCTTTCAAAGGCAATGCACCTTCCTGGCAGAGAAGAGTCAATACCCCCACTTCGGCTGTGGGTCTCAGGCATCAGTTAGTTGCATGAAATCAAATCTTAAACCAGGGAACAAGCTTTCCACAGAATCCACTAATCTATTAATGGCAGGCTTGTCTTTCTGAGCGTGTGGCCAGTTTGCTCATTCTTCCTTGAGTCCCACTCCCCCTGCCTGCCCAAGGGGATGATACATGAACTCCAACTTGAAGTGCTGTATTTTCTATGAAATGGCCCATGGCATGCCAAGGGCATATCCCCTCATGGCTGGGTACATTTGCCCCCATGCCCTTCTTCTGACCCAATGTGGCACAAACATAAATTCCCTCACTAGAGACATTTTTCATATGTTTGGTCTTTAGAGAAAGACAACCTCAAAGTTAAGTTTCCCAAAGATACCTTGTTGAGGGGACCCCATTCCTCTCCCGGATGGAGAACTTTTTCTAAGGCGATAGGGGATTAATCATGGCTCACCTTTCATGGCTGAGTCTCCACAGGCTTCCTCATGGAACCCGTAGCCCACCTTTATTAATCTGCAGATCCACACACTGAGGGCATGGCAAGCTCAGAGACCAGCTTGTCATTCACTTTTTCAGGATCCCCGCTTGTGCTTTCCTTCCATGCAGAACACGGTTGTTGCTTTCAGGGACCACATATTTAAGCAATCCCGCCCCTGTCTCCATCTGGCTGGGATTGTTTTCCGTAAGAGGATCTTTCAATTGTGCCCCCTCTTCTTTCTTAAAGTGTCGGCCTCCCCAAGATCATCCTTGCCTTTCCCATTCAGACGACGAGCCCCAGAAAGAATGTTTGTCAAACCTCAGTGAACAGCTGTAGCATTCAAACATGACCCCGATGGCTCAGCCTTTTTGATTATTTAATCTGCTTGAAGTCCAGGGCACCAAAATGAAATGCGTTCTTAATCCGGTGGTGGTTTCTGAATTCTGTTGACGTATTAACCGTGCTGTGTCAACCCTCGCCGGGCTGGGGGATGCTTGCCGTGGGTCCTCGATCTGGGGGTCTAGCGACAGAGCCAGCAGAGTGTGTAATGTGAGGACAAATTGGCCCGCTGGAGGCTGACACGTTTGCACAGTGCACTTGTTTGGTCATCGAAGGCGTATTCAGCCAACATCCGTAGGGATTAGCTGTGTTGACAGGGTCTTGATGGCCTGAAATTCATAGTCATGGTTTCCTTTAGTGGACATCAGAGGCTCTCCTCCCTGGTGCCACAAATACTTCTCAGCTGCTTCTTTGCTTCCCCCCCTTCTCCGCCCCCCCCCCCGAATTGACCTTTCGGTTCGTGTGACTTTAGAAATACTTCTCCATCCTTCATTGTTTCCCTGATGCTGAGGTCCGGCCCTTTCCTCATTTTTCACATATAAAACAATAAAGCTGCCCCATAAGCATCAGGCATCAATGAACTGTGACTGTTCCCTAATGGAAGCTGTTGGGAACTTTCCCACCAAGGACTGGAGCATTTCTTTGAATGTGCAAATCCCCCGTCATCTGTGGAGGTGGGGTGTCAGTGCCTCAAGGGGCTCCTCGAAGTGTCACCGTGCTCCCGTGCCCAGGGCCACCACAAGGAAGGTAAAAGCCATGCTTTTATTGGGGCAGCGTGAAGGCACGTCTCTGGCCCCGGGTAGCGTAATACAGCAGGGGAGTGTGGAATCTGGAGTCAGAGGGGCCTGGATTTGAACTCAGCTTCACCATTCACCAGCTGGATGTCTCTGGGTGAGAGACTCGCCCCCTGGGATCCTCATAGCTTCATCTCTAACATGGGGATAGTGGTATTTTTTGCCTCACGGTATTGTTCCCAAAATTAAATTAAAGCAAGCGATACATGCCACAGGCCAGAGTGCCTTAATAAATGTTCACCGTTCCCCATGAGAATGGTCACAGGACTCCTATGCTGCTAGCATTCGAAGGGCAGCCTTGACTCGACAGGTAGGAGGAAGTTCCTAGCAAAAGCCTGGGACACCTGGCCCCTCATGCCACCCTGGTGGTACCAGAGGGCCCTTGGGAATGAAGTTGAAGAATCGGATGGTGACTGCCCTTCAGAGCCTGCTCTTTGGAATCGCGGGTCTCCTTTGGCCGTGTCCCTGCCAGCCTCGTGGAACCCAGTATACCCATCCTGCCCCCTTCCTGAAAAATCTGCGTTACCCAGCCCGCTACCTTTTATCCTCTTCTCCAACATTCTATGAGTACTGGGGATACTGTGGAGAAAAGTCAGGTGCAGGTGACAGAGAGCCATTTAAATCTTCATAAGTGCTAAAGGGCTCCTTCCTTCCTCCCTCTCCTCCTTCCTCTCTATTTGCGGGTGCACAGAATTTGATAATAGTCATTCCTTGGTGATATGACGAGCAATAGCCCATATGTAGCTTTCGGTCATCAACGCATCGTAATATAGCGAACACCTATGAACCTAACCCTCGCTCTAAGAACTAGAAAGTTGCCAGTAACTTACATCAACCCAGGTGTCTGTGTCTTTCCCTGGGGTTGGCAAACATTTTTGTGTAAAGGGCCACATAGTAAACATTTTAGACATTGAAGGCCACACAGTCTCTGTCACTACTCAACCCTGATGTTGTAGCACAGAGCCAGCCATAGTCAATCCGTAAACAAATGGACGTGTCCGTGTTCCAATAAAACTTTATCTACAAAACAGGTGGAGGACGGCGTCAGCCCACAGGCCATAGTTTGCAAGGCTTGCTCCATCCCATTCCCTAGTCACCGCTATCATTCTCCTTCTCCGCCACCACCGGTCGCACACTCAGCTAGACACACCCACCAGCCTGTCTGCTCGACTACAAACTGCGCAGCTGGAAAGGATGATGTTTAGGGTGTTCTTGTGTCTAAAACCTTGTCATTCTCATTAGAATGCTTGAGGGGACTTGAAAGAGTCTATACTTACAGACTTAGTGGGTATTGGGCAAAGAGCCTGACTGTCTCTTTGGGTTACAACGGAGCTGTTCAGCTGTGTCTTGGAGGGTCCATCTAGGGTCCAAGTCTCATGGGCTCCAGAGGCCTGGGAAAGATGAATGCATTGACAGCACGGCTGAGCATAGGAGGCCAGGACGGCTACAGAGAAACTTGCAGCCAAAGCCAGGCTGTGTGGCTACCGAGGAAGCCCACTTTCATGCTGTTTATACTCTGAAGTTGGGTGACCTTGGGCAAACCACAGGCTCTCTTCGAGCCTCAGCTTCCTCCTCTGTGGAATGCAGAGAGTAGCTACCTCATATGGCACAAGAAAGAGCGAGTGATATATGTTAAGTGCACAGCACAGGTCTGGCAGAGCAAATAATCAAAACGTGGCATCTCCTATTAGCCCCAAAGAGTCCGGACTGGCTACTCGCACCTAAAATATGCATAACCTGGGAACACGCAGAGAACCCACGCAGCTGATGGGTTCCTGGGAGACATGCCTTACTGCCCAAAGGGGCTTTTTGGTTCTGTTTTGCTCTTGCTGACTCTAACAGGCGATTAAAAGATGGTCAGTGCACGGTTGGAGAAGATGCCTCCCGGACACTGAAGGATTTGGACGCGGAGTCTGATTGATTTATTCCATCTGACCTCAGCCCAGAGAACAAAGGGAGTTTGCTAATGCCTGCAGCACCTTGTCTCTCTCCTTCCCTTGGTGAGCCAGATCTGAGAAGTGGCAAGACAACTGTGCATGCAGAAGGGTAACAGAGATGCCAAATGTCAGGTCAGGCCAAGGGGCTGTAGACGGGAGGAGGCTCCACCGTGAGGGTTCCTGGTACCGACACTTAGTCAAGAGCCCAGGTCAGAACGTTTCCTAATTGGTCTTTTTAACCTTTCACCTTCCTCAAAAAAATAATCAACAATTATTAACATTTAAAATTGAGGATGTTTTGAAATCCAACAAATGTGTATTAGCTCTTTCTCCGAGGTAATATACAACTATTAAAAAAAAATGTTAGAGCTAAATATACTCACCTGGGAGGGTATTCATAATAAATTGTCAGGTTAGATAAAGCAACTTGAATAAGAATATACATTGTGTAATCTTATTTATGTTGCCTAAGGGAGGGGGAGTCAGAGGTGCAGAGCTGGAGGGGTTAACCCTAAAAATGTGCCTTGGTTTGTCTGAAGATGAAATAAGTGGGGAAGGACAGACCTCAAATAATACTGACTGCCCAGAAGACGGAGATAATTTAAAAGGAAAGGAAAATTAACTTCTTCTGTTTATACCTCTGCATATTCAACTTGCTACAGCAAAACATGTTATATCTGTAATTTTAAAAATACAAAGGAGGAGAAGAGCTGACTTTTGTTAAGTAGAAAGTAGAGGTGCATTTCATTTACCAGAATATTTGAGGTGGCTGATGGTTAGTGACTAGGTGAGTTTTATGTGCCAGTATCGCATCCTAGAGTTCCCCTTATCTCACTCCATGAGGATTAGCCCCCAAAGTGATACATGTCTTTCTCTGCCAAGTGATCACCACGTGTGAACAGACTTCATAATTCATGAAATATTTCTCCCAGTTTTAATATCTGCTTTGGTAAAATCATGGCAAATTACTCCCCCATCCCTACCAGCAGGCCCCCATCCAAAGCAGGTGCTGCAGTGATCTGATGCAGCGAAGGCAGCTGGGGCCAAGTGACAGCTGCTGCCCAGTATAGCTCAGAGAAAGACCTTGGCATCGTAAATCCATGCAGAAATTTCATTTGGTTGTGGAGGAAATTTGGCATTTGGAAATATATCCCTAGGGTTGTAGATGACCAAATGGCACCCAAGTATAAAATTTATACAGAGCTATTTAAAAGACCTCAATCTTATTTCCTTCCTTCCTTGTTTCTTTTCTTTTTCTTTTTCTCTTTGGTCTTATAAAACATATAGCGAGTGAGCTAGGAATATATTTTCCAATGGTTATAGTATTATGTATTTAGTGCTTAGAATGGGCCAGATGTTGCTGAGGATTTGTACTGGTTAAATACAAATCCTTAATGTAATGTCACTACTCTAATGAGTAACCATCCAGATTCATTGCTTTTATCACAGTCTAGTTGAGGTTGACAAGCCTCCTTCCATCTTGTCAGTGTGCCTTCCTCTAGTTCATAGAACCCTCTCCCTCAGCTGATGGCGGAAAAAAAGATGAGGGTCAGGCATGGTCCCTGCCTGGAAATGGTACTTATCACTGGGCTTACATTCCATTGGCCAGAATGAAATCACATGACCATATCTAACAGCAAGGGAGGATGGGAAACGTAGTCTAACTGTGTGCCTTGGAAGAAGAGGTATCCTAGAGCATTAGCAATCTCTGCCTCTACACTTTATTTGCATTATCTTGCTTAAAGCTGACAACAACTCACTAGCCTATAAGCTTAAGATGGTTTCTTTTAGTTCATCTCATAGTTTCTGTAATATCATGTAGAATAGTCATTGAATAAATGTTGAATGTTGAAGGAATGCATGAATGACAGACCTGAAGCATAGAAAAGTTAAGTAACTTGCCTAAGGTGTCCAGCATATTTATTGCAAATATGTGGATTGTGAGTCCCCACATTAAGGATAATACTCAGGGAAGTTATAGTTCTATGTATCTCATGTCTTAAGTTATTTTTTTATACAGTCCATTCTGACAGTAAGTTACAAATTCAATTATCTGGAAGCTCTTCCTAACTCAGAAGATAGGAACACAGTTTCCTTTTGAGCCACTCAGTGGAAAATCAAGGCTGTCATAGAATTTCTCTAGTGAGGGGCGCCTGGGTGGCTCAGTCATTTAGCTTCTGCCTTTGGCTCAGGGCATGAGCCCAGGGTCCTGGGATCGAGCCCCACATCAGGCTCCTCCGGTGGAAACCTGCTTCTTCCTCTCCCACTCCCCCTGCCTGTGTTCCCTCCCTTGCTGGCTGTCTCTCTCTCTGTCAAATANTGAGCCCCACATCAGGCTCCTCCGGTGGAAACCTGCTTCTTCCTGTCCCACTCCCCCTGCCTGTGTTCCCTCCCTTGCTGGCTGTCTCTCTCTCTGTCAAATAAATGAATAAAATCTTTTAAAAAAAATAATAAATAAATAAATAAATAAATAAATAAATAAATAAATAAAAGGATTTCTCTAGTGAGAAGGTGGGAAGGATATGTACAGCTCCTCATTCTGTCTTGCCTTCTTGATAAAATAAAAATTCCTACCTAGGGCTAGCTAGGGTCATTTCGTTTATATGACTATCCATAGAGTTTAAACTCCTTTGACCTGGCCTCAAGATATCTGATAAAATTAGTAGAGTAGTGGATATGGAATGTGTGCCTTCAACCTCTCTAAAATGAAGGAAGCCAATGGCCTAAGTGTATGAGACTGCTTCTTAGTGCCTGCTTGTCCATGGAGCCCAAGTCTGAGCTAGGTGCTGTGGGAACTAGAAAAGACAGAACACTGGCTCTTAGCCTTCAAAGAACATACCTGTCTGTGCGGTGCTATTTAGCAATCTTTATTTATTATACCAGGGTCAATGTGGATCATCTCATCACCTTGAATCTGCTACCCATGAGAAGACTGCACATGACTTTGTTGGACACTAACACTGTCCAGCTCTCCAGGAACCAAGTCTCAGAAGTCCTTTGGCTAGTAGCAGAGGCAGACCTAGATTGGTTTTTGGTTTTTGTTTGTTTGCTTGTTTTTGGTGGGGTTTTTTTGATCCATCCATTCTGCATTGTCAAGGTTAGAGGAAGTACAGACTTCACATTCCAATGTCTTCCCAGCCTCGGCCTCCCAGCACTTGGTTTGCCTGCATGTAGGATGCATGTGAAGATAAAGACGCATTGGGGATAAGTGTGATTAAAGGTAATTAGTGAGCTCATGTGGCTGGTGGAATAAACATAGACAGATGCTGGTTCATATAAAGCTAACCAAGAAACACAAAGATCGAGAAACATGGCAGCTTCGGAAGCTTGGCCAAGGCCTCACACTGACACACTGTTTTACTTAGATCTTTTGATTGGCTACTTTTGTCTCTGCCCCAGGAATAGAAATTGGAATCAAATTTATGTTCCTGGTTGATTGTTTACTCACGTTACACATAAAATGAGTGTTCTGTGCAACTCTTCTTGGTGAATTTATATTTGCTTTTGTACTTCTATGATAATATGATGGCCCGGTTTCTGAAATAGATGACAATGTGTTTTCCTATTTCAAGTTAGTTTAGTGTGTGTACCTTGCAATGCACTAATGAATCTGCGTTTTGCCTTTTCCTCCTGAAGATTCGCTCTATGTGGACTGTTTGGTTCATGTAGCTTGGAACTGTCCTAGAAAACACAATTGTCTCAGGCAGGACTTACACTGTAACCCACCAGTTACAGGCCCGGGATGGTTGAGGACCCCTTCTCGTTATTCCAGCCTTCATCTGTCCCACCATTTCATTCTAGGAACAGTGTCCTTGTTAAAAGCATGGACTATGGGCTGAACCCATCTAGGTTCAAAGGCTGCCTCCAACATTTACTGGCTCCGAGAACTTAAAGACATTGTTTAACCTCTCTGATCTTCAATTTCATCATCTGTACAAAGAACCCAGCTGGCGGGTTTGCAGGGAGAGTTAAATAATATTTTTATGTACGAGTCTGAGCAGAAAACAAAACAAAACAAAAACCTGTCTTTGCGTGTAGCAGTATACATGAGCTAGCATCTTCTCCATCATTCTGTCTGTACGGCATGTATCAGCGAGGCACCTAGGCTGCATGTACTTAACACTAATCTGTTTGGAACAAAATGAGCAAGTTAAAGCAAGGGATCATTTTGCTTGTGTGACAGAGTTCACCCACTTTTTGGGCTATAAAGCCGGTGCATGTAGGTGTTATCTGGCTAGAATCAGTTCAATCTAAGTGAATTCGTGTTCAACCTGTGTGATTGTTATCAAAATAGTTCCAAAGACAAAAAAAGTTGGCCATTGGTGTCATGTGACTGCACCTTCACATGGGACATTTGTCTGCAAGATAAGGACCTGTGATGACATGGACGCTTCCATCCACATTTATAATGGGCAGCTGCCCATTCTGGCACAAGAGTAATGTTCTTATCCTTTCCCTTCATCCAAGAAGCCCATCGGGCCGCCTCCTATGGGCTTGTGCTGTTGCTTCTTCAAGATTTGTCCCTTGCTCTTTCCTCTAGCCAGCGTGTCCCTGGTAGGAGGCCCCATTTCCCATCCTTGCGTAATTAGAGAAAGCATGTCGTCAGCTCCCCAGAGCCAGTCCGCTTTCATCAGGAAGCACGACTCAGAGTTTCAAGCTTGATAGGAGTGGAAACATTTGTGTTCAACAAGCAGGCTCCTTCATGTGTTGTCAGCATTTCGTTTGTGATTCTGATGAGGGCCAAGAAGAAAATAAACTCAGCAGACGGCTCCCCGCTGCTACAGCTGATGTTTGTAAGTTTCCATCCGTGGCCTCGACTTGCTCCTACCATGAAGGCATTTGGCAATGCAGCGATGTGCCCCTGCTGGGTGTGACTGAGAGCTAAGATGGTTCATCTACTGAGGCAGTCCTGAGAATGGGCAAGGTTTACTTCCTAGAGACTGGAATTTCTATTCTTATTTCATGCTTTACATGTCTCCTAAAGGTGAAAACACTCTTACATAAAAAGGGTGTATTGGAGGGACTCTCATTCTTGACCCCCAACTCATCTCCTCTCTGAAAGTCTGCTGTAGATTTCGTCGTGGAGTCTTTCTTAAGGAGTCATCTATTGAGTGCTCCTTACCTGTTAAGCTCTCCATTTGGGGATGTTGTGGGCATGGAAATAAGACACAGAAAAATAAGGGGACCCGTAGTCCAAATGGCCCCTAGGGTCTCGCGAGGAGGCAAACATGCATGATACAGCCACACAAACCTCTGTAAAACCTCAGCCATGCAAACTGCTAGGAAGAGGAGGTGCATAGTGCCGTCCTAGCATATGTCAGGGAATCCGACAGGGGATCTTGGGGCAACAGCCAGCCTCTGGTTGTTATAACAGTGTGAAGGATGGACAAGAGTTTACCACAGAGAAGGGAAGGGACAAGGGCCATTCCAGGTAAAGACAATCCAGGTAAAGGCTGAGAGACCAGAGAGATGGCACAGCACCTGAGGAGCCCCCAGAAGCCAGTGTGGTACAGCAGAGAGGGAGGGGAGGGACTCCGGCAAGCAGGTGCTGGGGGAGAGGTGAAGGAGCCAGTTGTGGAGCCCCCCACCCCCATCTTCCTCTGTGAGTGTTTTATTAATATTACGAAGCGGTGTCTCGGACACACAGCCCTCTGCAAGAATGCTGCTGCCTGGGGTTGGGGTCGGGATTAGAGCTCTGCAGTGTAATGTGCTTTGGGACGTGCTGTCACCTCGCAGGCGGGGTCCTTTGCCAGCGTCATCACCTCACCATAACTAAAGAGATGCTTCTTGCCGTCCTCAGAATGCTTCCTGGAGGAGGTGGACGGACTGCGTTTGCAAGCATTACGAAATCTCAGGACACGTTCATCAAACCCTGAGCTCTTACTTACAGCGTGGGGTTGTGGCAAATCCATTCCACACGTGCCTGAGAGGCAGCAGAATGGAACTGTCATCCCCCTGCCCCAGGTGCCTGAGTCCAGTGAGGCTGAGGACAAGCCAGCCCTGCTGACACTCACAGGCTACGTTGGTGTAACAGAACTTTCCCTCCTGAGCGTTCGAGTGTATGTTAGGTGGACGTAATACCCAGCAGACCAGGGGTGGTAAATAAGTATTATAGTTACCTGCTTTGTAGGCCCAAGTGGCCCCACCAGCAGCCCCATGGGGCCCACCCTGGCTTCATGGCCTCGGAATCCTTTTCAGCCCAGTATCCAAGGCAGACAACAGCAGACAATGGGTGGCATCAGGCTAACACAATCCGAGTTGCTGTTCCTGAAGCAGATCCTTGTCATTTGCAAATCTGACTAAGTCCGGCATACAAAGCCAAGGGCCATTTTGCAGGGGGGGAGCATTTGAATCATGTCCTGGGAAATTACTGACTGAGCCCACATACCACCCACTGCCACCCCCTCCATCTCCCCTACCCTGCTCCCACCCAGACTTCTAAGTCTTGATGTAAACTTGGTGTTTCCTCCTTATCCTCGGGAACTTGGTAATTTTCCTACAGTGATAAAAAAAAGTTCTTAATTTTTTTTTAAAAATGCCCTTCTACAAAGAGAAACATAATTTTAGGACATAGTGGGAAGGGGTTAAGCTGTGGCCTGCATATTTGCACAGGAAAATGATGGTTTGAACTAGAAATAAGATTTCAGAAAATGTGGCCAGGGGTGGGGGTGGCAGGGAATATCACAGACATTTCCTGTTCCCCAATTTGGACACACAGGTGACCCCCGGGTGGACGTCCCCGTGATTGCCGAGGGTTTGCTGGGAGCGGCAGGCCGGCAGGGAACCTCATTCGGGTTGTCTCATGAAACACTCCAGTAGAGCATGTCCACTGGCTTAAGACAATGATGCCTGGTCCGGAGGAAGTCCATCTGCAAGGGTAACAAATGTTGGCCCGCGGACTGATTCTAGTTCCCCATTCTGTTCTCCTGCTTCTATCACATTTGCAGTGATGGGCGCTGTGAATTAGCAGCTGATTCTTTGTTTAGTTCTGTCTCTGTCTAGAAGTCTGAGTGCTCTGACTTGACACCGGAAGTCCCTAAATTCCCGGGGCTGAAAAGAAACCTTCCAAACCCACAAAACACTGGGCAAGCCTCAGACTCAGGGCTCCTCCACCAGTCCAGGAAAGGGACTGTTACCTTCTACATCTGACGGTGGAAAAACCTGAGTGTTGGGAAGGGCCAGTCACTTGCCAGAGATCAGTTTATACGTAGCAGAGCTCAGACTTGAACCCCTGGCTGCCTGATTTCAAAGCCTTGCAAGTGCTGTCTTTTTTTTTTTTTTTTTTTTCTNATTTACTCTTCCCAGACCCCTCCCTTCATGGGGGAGGGAAGCCAAGGAAGGACCCTAAAAGAGACAGCCCACACAAAACAGTCTGGGTGGAAAGAATGCATCCACCCCGCCCAGGAAGATGTCCTCCCCTGGAGGTCCCCACTGCCGGCTGCTTCTCAAAGCTGAGGGCCACCAAGAGAAAGGGAGAGCCTGCTGCCTCTCTGCTGTGGCTGCGGGGTGGGAAAAGCATTCTGGGGCTGGAGGTGAAGAAAGCAGGGCACTCTGTGTGTGGAGCGAGCGCTAATCTGCTCCATCCCAGCACGCTGCTATCAGTCAGATCTCGGACATATTTGTCATGGCTGCTCCCCTGTTCAGAAGCTGCCCCCGCAAGCCCACCCTGTCTTCATCGCTGGGCAGGAAGGGAAGAGTTCCCTTTGATCTGTAGACCGGTAGCAGGAGAAGCATGGCCCTTCATGGACCCGCTCCCCCGCTGCACCCGGGCGAGTGTGTGGACAGCCACGCGAACAAAGCCCCTTGGCCATGCTTGCTTTAGAACAGCCAGACTCAAGACAGAGCTATATGCCCTGGAACAAAGCGGCAATTGGAATGGCAGCCCCCTCTCACCGAGGAGTTCTAGGTCACAGTGCCCAGGAGAGGATGCTAGGACTGGGATAAGCAGCCCAGAAAGAGGGCAGAAGACAGAGGGGATGGAGCCAGGCTGACAGCCATCCCTCAGGTCAGCTGGACTCCTGTGCTCAGGAGAGAGCCACACACTGGCCGTGCTGGTTTCCATTCTGTCTGAAACCGCATGCCCTGAATAAAAATCATCAGCCTGGAGACAGATCAGCTAGCTGTGGTGGTAGAGCCGGAGCTGAAAAAGTAAGACAGGTAGCTCTTGGGAGAGCGTAACTGTTTTCTACTTATCCTCCTTCAGAAAGCAGAGTTTTTGAGTCAAGTAATTCTGAGTTGGGAATGTATGTCTTTTAAAAATATATTCAGCTTCCCCTGTAGTATAGTATACTTTGATGTATTGAAATACAGCTCGCCCCACTCAAATTACTGCCTTAGTGCCTAATGCTGTAAAATTAAACTATTCCTTGCTGATATTTTATTAAGCTTCACCAGCATTTCAGACTCACACATCTCACGGAGCTTCGGGCCATATGTTTTATATGCTGTCGTGGTGAACTCTGACTTCAGTCCACAAAGCCCCCTTCCCCCCGTGTCTTTATATAGTGCAGGATTTTCAAAAACTTTCATACGGGCCATTTCCAAATTGTGGACTGTTGCAAGTAAATGTCTTGGTCATGTGGGTGTTAATGCTTAAAAAGATAATAAAAAAATAATAAGAAAGAAAACAAGTTGTTTATGAAAAGTTCTTATTTCCTGGACATCACTTTTGCATTTCTTCCGAGCTTGATTATTTTTTTTTCCCACCATTGTGGGGGCAGGTTGGGAGGGAGGATTTAGGGAGTGTAGAATATTTCCGAAATCCGTATGCAGGAAAGGGTCTGCGTTTATACAGAATGAGTTCACCTCTCTAGCAGGGAGCCAAAGGTACCTATATGTTTGCATTTTGAGAAGTAAATGGATATAACCATAAATGACGATCCTCTTAACAAGACTTTGTCATTTAATAAGGGAGGTTATTTCATAGATTTAAAACCAGTTAACACATTTAAAACTTGATAAGACAGGGCAATCCTGGTATGTTTCCTGTTCTCCGGTGATTAAAGCAAACCGAACGCTGGATGAGGGGAGGTTCTCCATGGTACGAGTAATGCCATGAATGTTTCTCCTGGTAATGCAATTAGGAAATATTGGCCCCAGTTAATGAAACTTAAACAAAACATGTTGCCCTCGTCAAACTTGTTCAAGTTGTTAAACAGGCAAAGCCTTGTCCAAAAAGTTAAAAAACAGGGGCATATAGTGTTTCCATGGGAACTCTGTTAAAATACTGATTTGTGGATATGATCATAATCAGCCCCATAATCTAATATGACTGAATTAAATGAAAAAGAATCTCAGTTATGAAGTAAGCCCCCTGTGTAAGAGTATTCTTACACATGCAGAAAACATATGGATCCTGACGGACACTGTTTTCAAACTACTTATTGGCACAGAGATGGAGCTTTAAGACTTGGGTTTTGTCCGTCTGTTTTCTCCCCCTTCATTCATTGTTCATCGTTTTATAATGCCAGGATTATGTGGGTGAGCAGTAAATAAAGTCTTGATGACATTTGGATTTCTCAATATGTATCACTGCTCCCCACACAACACCCCATATTGTTTTCATTGTCTTTTGTGACAAGAGAAGGTAACCCATAACATTTAACGGTTTGTGGGACGTTACAAGATTAAGTTTTATTAAGGTAATAATTTCTCCCTGCTAATAGGATCTTGGTAGAATTCTAAGTATGCGGTTTCAAATGGATGCCCTTGACCTCTAGAGGAAAGGGCACAGCGCCAAGCTGGGTCGAATGTCCCTAGGACCCAGGGCAGAGGCTTCAAGGGTGCGCACTGGTTTCCCCACCGCACAGCTCTGCAGCCCACCCTTGCACCTGCCTGGGCTTTCGCAAAAATGGAAACTGCTTACCATAGGATAAACTTCAGCACGGTGGAATGGCAGAGACAGCTGTCTTTCAGCAATCTTACTTGATTTATTTGGAAACCCTTCCACCCAGAGAAGATCACAGGTGCTGTTCGTGGAATCCGTTTCCTACTCGCAAATATATATCCTCAGTCACGTACGAAGATCCGATTGGGTTTACCGTGTGATTATTAGTTAGTAAGAGTCTGGCAATTCCTTGCACCTTAGAAATGGCCTCTCAGAGCATCTGCAGAAAGACTTCTGTGAATGCACCCCTGCACAGGTGAGTCCTCACATCTCCTGCCGGCGTGGTCCCTGGGGGTGTAGGACATGGGTCCTAAGGTCACAGCGTGTCTGAGACTCACTTTCTGGACCGAGCTGTGCTACAGAGACTCAGACAAAGCTCAAAGATTCAGACCTCGATCCCAGGAGCAGGAGTGGACTTCTCCCTGTGTTCTTCCATCCACCTCCCAGAATGGCTGGGCTTTCCAGGTACACACTCCTTATTTGGGCACAGAGAGGAATACACATGAGAGACATGGGTTCAGGCCTGAGTCGCACCAGGAGCTTAAGCCTTCTGATTATTTACTCTCCTTAATACTTCACTTTCTAATTAACTTGGTTTTATAGCAAAGTAATCTATGAACACAAATTTTAAAATGAAATAGTACTTTAAAAAAATTTGCAGAGAGAAAAGGGAAACCCCTGACCCAGCACCACCCCCTACTCTCAACCCCTAGTCCCACTTCCTAAGGGAAAAGAGCTTCCGCCTCTCTTAGCATCTGTATTTCTCGTTGGCAAGTTGAGATTGCTGGGTTTTATTGAATTTCAGACATCAATCACTTGCTTACTTCCTTTAATACGCAGTACTTTGGACTTCTTGTACCAGCCAGCTTGCCTCGTCCATGTTCCACAGCTACATACCTATCTCATAGCTTTTTATTAATTAGACAGTGATTATGTCATTAGGACTATCGGAGTATATTCCCTACTGTGTTAAGTAGTGTGCTACTGTGTGTTTCCTTTTTTATGGTTTCTTTTCCCTGGACTGAAAAATCCCTGCATCCTTTTATTTGTTTCGTTTTCCTTCTATCCGTGTCCCCCTCCCCCCACCCACATATTTCACCAACGATCTCAGACGCCTGTTATGACTGCTTCCTAGCTGTTCCCCAGTATTTGCAGACACCTCACTTCCAGCACCCGAGGCCATCCTGTTCCAATCTCGACAGATGCTCCCCAGGCTGCTGGGGTCCTATGGTCTCCTCTCCACGTTCCTCTATTCATTGTCCTCTTGTTTTCTCCCAGACGTGTGCCTTCCTTTTCCCTGACTTCACTCCTCATTTTGTTCACAATCTCAGCTCATTTTCTAAGAAAAGGGTGGTAAAATGTTTTCAGTCTTTGTAGCTCTGGAAATGCCTTAATTCTGCTCCCACACATAACAATCGTTGGGCTGGATATGGAATTCCAGGCTGGAGATCGTTTTGCCTCATAATTTGAAGGCATTGCTCCCTTTTCTTCTGCCTTCCAGTGTTCACTTGCTAAAAGGTCTGATGCCTAATTCCAGACCCTTTGTTATGATCAGGTTTGCCCAGCCTTTGTCCCATAAATTTTTAGAATATATGTTCTGTCTCTAGTGTCCTAAGATTCCCTGATGCCGTGAATCCTCCTCATTTATTGTGCTGGGCATTTTACAAACTCCTGAATTAGAAATGCATAACCTTCAGCTCTAGGAAATTTTCCCATGTTGTTTTCCCAAGTGTTTTTGTTTTATTTTCCAGAAGATTTTCTTCTTCCAGATTATCTGTATTCTTAAATGTATGTGTTTATTTTGATGCTTTTATCTTAAATTTCCGACAGTCCTTTTTTACAGCAGCCTATTCTTATTCCAAGGATATAGTGTGGGCTTTGGTCTTTGATCTCTCCAAATATGTTGACTGTAGTTCAAAGTTACTGTATTTTTTTTTTCTTGCTGTCCCTGCTGCTAATTCTAAGTCATTTATTTTTTTCTGCTTGTATTTTGTCTTTCTTTTTCATGTCAAAGTGACCTCACACTTATGTGTGCCTTAGTTCTTATTTTAAAGTGAGGCTCTTAAAATATAAATCTTAAAATGCTGTTTGCAAATTTCCCCACAAATGGGCTTTACTGTTGGGTGAATCAGTGGGAACCCAGCCAGTTTGGGAGTGGACAGGTTCTGTGGAAATGTTCGTAACTTTAAAGCTTGTGTGGAGGCAGTTCTGCTGGTCAGCAGCTGGGAGCAGGACAGGGGGAGAATCTCATCAGAGAGCATGCACATTTTCATTTTTCCAGCTCAGCTCCTCACCCCCACCTCATCTGGACATTCACATTTTTCGGGAACTAAAGACAATGCTTGTGACATGTGCAACAGAATACGTCTGTTGGTACCTGCTCGTTCTGTGTCCTCCAGCCTATCCATGGCGGGGAGTAACATTGCTAGGGGACTGAGCCACCCAGGTTAACCTGACCGAGGTTAAGCGTCTGACTCTTGACTTTGGCACAGGTCATGATCTCAGGGTCCTGAGATTGAGCCCCCAGTCAGGCTCCACACTCAGTGGGGAGTCTGCTTAAGGATTCTCTCTCACTCTCTCTCTTCCTCTGCCCCTCCCCTCCTCCCTGCTAGCTCTTTCTCTCTTAAAAAAATTGCTAGGGTATCTGGTTCTCTAATCATTATTCCACAGTCTTAGCCTTGAAAGTGGCCAAGTGGGGCCCGTTACCCATGCTCGAATGCCACCTCTGTTTTGGACCCCTCTCTCTGTACACAGTTCAGGAGTATACCTCTCTTCCTCCCAGGAGCCTGTGAACATCTACAGAACATGGACAGTGACTTATGGGTGCATGGTGATAGAGACCAGAGTCCACTCCGTGCTCTCCTGTTTATCAGCCCCACAACCCGGGGCAAGGTATTTATCATTTCCAATCTCTGGTGTCACTAATTTGTAACCCAGCCCAGTGGTCTCAATCAAGTGTATCCAGTTTGTCCACTCCCTCCCCTGCAAGTGTAGGTGTGAAATGCTTCCTTATCATTACTCCATTAGATGTCTAGAGCCACTCTTCCCTTTTCTGAAGATTATAGGTGTTCTGGTGCGTTACAAGAATGTGGGGGATCAGATGGGAACCAGGTGGGGTTTGCAGCACGGCCAGAAGTTACTGCCTAGCCGTCAGTGGGCAATGCAGCAGAGCTGGGGCGCCCTTGGCAGGCGGTCCTCCTTACTGGGATGAAGGAGGGGCCTGACCCCTGTCCCAGTGCATCCTCCTCACAGAGGTCCTTTCCCGCTCCCATCTGTACCCTGCCTCACCATCGCGTTTCCTTGATTCTAAGTTGCCGTGGGTAGAAGGGGGAAATTCCAAACACGTAAAAGCGATACTCATTGATGAACATGTACTGAAATCTTCTCACGTCTTCAAACCTCCACCTCAGGATCTTAGCCTCACACGCTCCTCCCCTTCATTTCCCTTTGCCTACAGGCTGCAGACTGATAGTCAGCTCTCCTATGACCCCCAGGACTCAGTTGGGTGCCCCCTTTTCCCCTCCTTTGTCATCCTGTAAATGTCTTTCAAACCACTCACAATGGCCCCTGGTTGTGTATTATCTGTACAGCTTTGGACACTTTAAGCCCTGGTACAAGTCCTACCCTTCCCTGCATCCCCCAGCACAGGGGAAGCTCGATTAGGATTTATTGAATGAAAAGAGGAAGAGGAGGGGAAGAAAGTGTAGGATGGAGGCAATGGGAGCAACTATTAGCAGCAGGGAAGATGAAGCCTCTTACAAATAAGCCTCGTAGTGGATATGGAAAATTAAAAGTCTGATTTAACAAAGAGGCAAAGCAGGTTCACCTGCACAGGTGCCTTGTTCCAGAATCCCAAATAATAACGGAGGCCACGAACCTTCATAGGAACCCGCTCCAAACCTGGGGGGAGGAAGTATTCTGCCCATCACTGGAAAAGCACTTTGCTTTGCCTCTTCTCCACTCACCGAAAAGAGTCCAGTTGTTTCTTAAACACATGAAGCAAAGAGATAAAGCTAAGAAATGCAACGTTGGAAGCAGACACAGTTTGTAAAAACAATCCCTGGGACCATGGAGTCCCCAGCTGAGATTACTGTTAAGGCCCAGAGCTCTAGTGTGCACGATCTTCAGCTGTAATTGTAATACTCTGTTGATAAAAATAGTTAAGCATTGTGAGAAATTAATCTGCCTGTGACCATAGTGCATTTAAGATGATGAGAGTTACCCAGAGAGACTTAGGCAGGGAATCAGGAGCTCTCTGCTGTTGTCGGCTCTAAGCAGCATCAGTTTGAGGGGGATTTCACTGTTTTGTTCCAGGAGCAGTTGGTGAAAGAGAGGTGAGATAGTGAGCCGTCTCCAAGGGGACTTCGTGGGTCTGAGAGCCTCTTGCTCAGGAGGGGACAGTGAATTGTTGACTCTGGCTGGCAGAAGGGTCATTATTAATCCTTCCTGGAGCCGCATAAGGAAAAGGGTCTTCTATTCTCGGGAAATGTTATAATCCCCAAACTAGCAATTACTGTGCTCTCACTGTGTGCAGGTGCTGTGCGAGATCTAACGTTACATCACCGCTGTCACGACCGAGCCCAGAGAGCTGAGGCACTGAATTCTAATCCTGAGCCTACCGTTACTCTCTGCTGCCTCTCAACTATCCCAATAGACTAAGGAACAGAGAATGGGTGGAGTCAGCTTCCAAGCAGTGCTAAGGCAAACCTAAGAGATGCAGAAAACAGTGGGCCCAAAAGTCTCTAGCTAGGACTCACTGGCCAGGGAGAAAAGAAAGGATTCCCAGAGTCAGGCTGGGATACCAGTGCAGGATAGAACTTGGCAGGAGTCACTGGGGCGTTTCCCCCAAAGACCTGCAGGAGACTATTGAGTCTGTGGGAGAGTAGCATGGACCCAAAGCATCCTGAGTGCTGGATGCCCCCCACCCAAGTACCCTGGGGAAGGGCCCTACTGACGGTATGGAGGCACAGACACCCAGCAGTGTGAGCAGGGCGTCTCTGCACTGGAAATAGGACGTCCTGACTCTGTCAGCCAGGATGTGGTCCTGGGAACACAAGCTACTCTAGGTATTCCAACAGCTAAAGGCTTGAATCCCAGGAAGGGCGGGGAGCGTGGGTCATGAAGTGCTGATCAATGCAGGTGGTTCTCAGAGCTCACTCATATGTCTGCCCACGTCTGCCTCCAGGGCATCATGGGTGCTGTCTCGTTGCTGCCTCCTGCATCCTGCTCAGGGTCTCTCATTGGCAAACTCTCATCTGGAACCGTGCGTGGGAGAGGTTCTGGAAATGCACTTCTGGCTTCTCTTCTTTGATGCAGGACGGGTCTCCCGAGGAGGAGGTAGTGATGTCTGGTTGAGGATCACCCCTCCGTGCCCTGGGACTTCCTATGACACCGTCATACTGCCATTCCTCTTTGCCATCCCTGCTCCCACTTTTCCCTTGTCGCCTTGGGGCACGGGTGAGATAAGAAAACTTTTTGCCTGGGAAAGTTTCAGTAGAGTGTGAGGCTGAGGTCCATTCCAGGTGACTTCCTGAAAGCCCATCAAGCTAAGTGGCTCGCTCATTTTGTCACTCTGCCTCAGTAAAAACTGCAAGATTTTTGATAACTGTCATTGGGAAGAAATGAAAATACTCCCCAAAAGTTAGCAAACAGGCCCTTCAAAGACACATATGGTTGCCTTCTTCATTGTCCACAGTATGGTGACTAAGAACAGTTAAAAGGACCTACGTATGTCTACCTGGTCTGGGGAAAGGGGCCGCATTTTCCGCAAGGTTGTGTCACGAGCACTGGTGTGTGGTCTTGCTGACCTGGCACCACTGAACGGTGGCCACGGTTGCCTGGGGAGCTGCATGGGGTGGGTGGTGAGTGTCCCTAGGAAGGCATACCAGCGTTCATGACTGATGCCCGACATCAAGTCAGGAAGGGCAACACGCATGATATAGGTTTGCCCTCCACCCCCGTGCTGCTGTGAGCCCTTGTAGTTGACTGTCTCTGCATGGAGGTGCTTCTGGGATAGATCTCCATTCATGAAGATAAGTTGCCCATCTCCTATCAGAAGGAGCCAGCAACCTGGGCTATGGCTGCATTTGTCAGGATGCCGTCCATTGTAAGCAACAAAAACCAAACTCAAACTGGCTTATGCAAATCAGTAAATTAAAGGAAGTTAATTATTTGGTTGGTTAGGATGGGTGGAAATTCATTGTCTCATAACTAAAACGTCTAGAGCTCTGTCTGGCTTCAGGTGCAGTTGGATCTAGGGCTTAGTTGAAGTCACCAGGATTCTCAGTCTCTTCTTTTCTGTGTCCTTGCGTCAGCCCTGTTCTCAACAGACCCGCATCCCATAGCGCCCTGGCTTGGCAAACTCAATGGAAAGAAGCCTCCTTTTCCCTGAAAGTTTCCAAAGTCCTAGGGGCTGGCTGTCACTGGCAAAGCTGGGATCAGTGCCCATCTCTATGGAAGAAGGCAGGATGCCTCCCTGTGTCCGCGGGGTAGGGGGCAAACCCTACACAAAGCACATGGTCTGAAATTGGGGGCAGGACAGGTCCCTCAAGAAAATGGTGTGGGTGTGGGAGGAAGGGGAGGGCTCTGCCCGCCAAAAAAGCAGACACCCATGCCCAGCTGACAAAAGCAACAGCTGTGATTCCAGCCCAGCTGGAGTTAGACTCCGTCTGGGTCATCTCTGAATCATCTCAGGCAGGTTGCTAACTCCTTTGGGCCTCTAGTTACTCATTTGTGTAATAAGTTAGGTTGGGTTCCATGGTTCACTCCGCCATCCCAGCTCTAACTTCACACAAATCTACCCATCATCCACAACCAGATGGACTCACGGGGAGCAGGGTCCATCAGCAGCAGTCTCAGCAAGCGGGTCGGTTACTTATTTCAGGCCGAACTGTGCTGGAAAGCCTGAAAAATCTCCCAGCCCTGTCCGTCCGGGTCTCAGAAAAATGAAGAACAGGTTCTGAAGGGACATGCTTCCCAGAAGGGACCATGGTCTCTGCCACAGCAAAGACATCCTGTTGGCTCCTCAATGGAAGATTCCTTCTGCCTGGAAGGGGCCTCCACCAAACTCATCTGCTATGCTGTGCTCTGGGTAGAAGTAATTATATTTACGAGGCATTATTCATGTCTAGTCTACCTGAGGGCCACCCCAAATAATGCTTCTCCAGCTATTAAAGCTTTCTCCGGCAAGCAGAGTTTCTAGTAGTTTCCTTCAGGGAGAAGAAAAAGATTCCTCTTGAAGTTTACCACCACCCGTGGCAATTTGCTGCCCATTCCAGGGCCATGGGAAGTGGTTGGCACCTGAAAAAAGGGCCGTCTTTTTCTTTTAAGTGCGGCTGGAAAACGGGAGTCGTAAGTGAAAGTACGGAACCAGGAGACGTATTTCCATGCAGCCAAGGTAGCTCTCTTGTTTTGTTGTGAGCTGGCAAACCTCAACATGCCGTAGCAATGTTTTGTCGAATTTCTTAAATGCTGAGCGTGGCACCGACCCAAACGAATGGAGATGTTGTTTTAGCGCTAGGAGAGATTTATTTTAATGTACAGTTGTAGCCACTACAAAGGCCCCTTTTAATCTACTGGGGGATCCATTCCTTGCTTTTTTCCTCTGCCACCCCCCTCCTCAGTCTAGGGTCCTGGGGTATGCTGTGAAATCGCAAAGCATTCCCCCCTCCCCTCTTCATCTCCTAAGGCGGTGACGTTAAGTGCGGACAATAACGATATTTAAGATGCTCGGTGCAAGAAAAAGCAGCGGGCAAGGCTCCGTTCCTTTTCACAGTCGGCCCCGGAATGCAAAGACGATGCTGCTTGATAAAAGAGAAGGCACCAGCGGTGGAGCTGAATTGCCCAGCTCCAGACTCTAGGAAAAGCAGCCCCAATACAAGCCTTGCCTTATCTAGGACCTGGAATCTCTGAGCACAGAAAGGAGCTGTCCCTTCACTGCTCGCCTCTGAGATGGGAAATCCATCACTTACGCTGAGCCTCGGATAGCAATATCTTGCACCTTGATTGAGGCCAAAATCAACGGGAAGGGAAACACAGAGGAAGCCATGGCCACATGTGAGGTTTGGCCCAGCCAAATCTGTGCTTTCAAGGCAAGACGAGGGGAGGGGAGCTACAGACAAAATGGTCGTGGGGGCCTGGGGTGAGGAAGGGAAAAGGGGGAATGATCACCAGACCCGGTGGCAGAAGGGAAAATGAAACCAGCTCTCACTTCTATCCCATCCATCCAAGGCCTCCTTTTAATAATAATTTGTAATATTCCCTTTACTATCCCAAAATGAGATCCATAGAAAACGGAACCTATCTCCCTATATGCTGTCAAACAAAAAAACAAAAATTAAAGAATGCTCCAACTATCAAGAAATGACAGAAAAGTCATTTCTAATAGGATAACGTATATTTTAGGGTGTGAATGCTTGGGCATGAGTCTAAGAAGAGACAGGATGAAGTAGCCAGAAGCTGGTGTGGCGTCCCTATAAATGCCACGGCTGCTGTCCGGACATCTCAGCCCCAAGCCAGGCCTGGCTGGTGATGGGGGTCTCTGAGATAGTAAAGCAGCAGGCAAAACAAAGTACACTTGTCTCTGTCTTTCGTGGGACTGTAGTTGCATTTCTAGAAAATTCCTTGTGGAAGACACACCTTGTATTTTGATGTAAAACAGAATTCAGTTCAAGGCCCAGCTATGGATCATGCTTTCCCAGCACGTCAATCACAGCAGAGCACTTGAAAGCAGGGGGGTGGCGGGGGGGGGGGGGGGNGAACTGTGGGCCTTCCAGGTATGGTGACAAACTAAACACTTCCAAAACAGCCCCCTAGGGGGTGATGCAGTCCCATTGAGAACCGCAAGGAAATGGGCAGCAGGTTTCTGGGTCAGGTGCGTGGGCTCTCATCCTGGGTCCACCAAGTCCTCCTAGCAGCTGTGTGGCCCTGGTTAAATCACTTCCCTGCCTGCATCCTGTCTTTAAAATGGACAGAACACCCCCTCCCTTATGAGATTGCTGGAAAAGTTCAGGGAGATGATGCTAATGGGGTTTTAAGTCATTTTAAGCAGTTCTCTCTGGTTCGTTCATTTTAAGTATTTATTTCCTACCTTGAAATCACAAAGACCCGAGTTCAAATCCTAGTTCCCCCAGAGTCTCTCCCAGCTTCTAAACTGGAAATTTCTATTATGAATCCTCCAGCTTGGTTACTCAGAAACCTCCTATAAAACAGAGGTGATAAGGACAGATTCTACCTGTGAGGATTTTCTCAAATCCTCCAATGTTATAAACTCTCAGCAGAGTTGAGAATATTCTGGGTAGTTGTGATTATATCAGGTCCAACTCACTCTTAGCAGGAGAGACGAAACATTACGTGGTGGTTTGAAACTCAGTGTCCCTGTAGGTGACATGGAATCTGCAAGGAGTCGAGGCTAGCAAATGGGATGAATTCCGGGCCTCTGCTGGAGGGACCTGAGCTCCTTGACAGACAGAGCAGTGAGTGACAGCAGTGTGCCAGTCCTGGAAAAACTGTGTGGAGACTGAGCTCCAGGGAAGGCAAACAGGACATGTACTATCTTAAATATTGCACATGCTGATTGTACACAGCTGTTACTGCATGCATGTATATCTGTGACACTTTCTGAATAGTCACTTTGTGCCTGGCCCTGTGCTAGGCTCATGACAGGCGTAGGCCCCTTTAAGTCTTAGTTCAATCCTATGAAGGGTGCGTGAGTCCTGTCCCATCATGCAGACGAGGAACCGGGCTGGGAGGGCACCGTGCTTACAGAGGAGACAGGCAGGACTCAGACCCAAGTTCACCTGACATTTCCCAATCTGAATGCAAGTATAAGGAAACAGACACAGATGGCAATGAAGAAACCACCAGAATTGTGGGGCCTAATCCCAATCCTGAGGCTTCTCCCCTACAGAGGTGGGACTCGGGAACCACCCCACCCCTAACACCGACTGGAGGGGGCAGGGACCACGGAGCAGCGCTGAGGCCCCAGCACAAGGTAGGCAGGTGGCTCGCACTGTGGGGTGAGAAGAGGTGCTGGCTGTTACAGCGCGGCCCTCAGAGGACCCTGTTCTCTCAAAGCCACTTCTTGTGAAGGGAACAAGAATCCTTTCAGCAAAACACTTTTGTCCATATCAACAGGTCCAGTTTCCACTGAGCTGGGGAGGAGGTAGGGACAAAGGTGCTGAGTCCCTTGCCCCCTTAGCCTGTGGGGAAAGCTGCTAGGAACTTCAAGGTAGCTCAGACATCTGACCTTGCCAGCATTACAGGGGCAGGGCTCTGTGAGAGGGGGCTGAGCTCTGCCCTGCGGGGGGATGGGGAAAGGCCTCACACAGGCATCTGATTGCACTCCTGAGGTCCCCCGCTTTTGCTAAGTTGTTTGTGCACTGGGGTGTTGAACAAAGAAGGGCTGTGGTTGTCAGCCCATACATTTCCGGGGGCCAGCGGGGCAGCTTTATCTGGACAGAAGCCTCTGTTACCCCAGTGGGAGGGATGCCAGTGGATCTAGTCTCTCACTGCTCTCCCCCAGGAATCACCTGAGACTGAAGGGTGGAGGACGCACTTACTCCTTGAATCCCACAGGCATTTCCTCTCAGGTCCTTTGTCATGGGCCTGTGCACAGGTCAGTGCCATGGCCCTGCCTCGTTCCACTCGAGGGTCACCCTGGAGTCAGGCAGCTCCCTGGGCCGTGTGGAAACGAGACTACAGGGAGCCCCGAGCTGGGCTGTCAGTGGCCTCTGCCAGGACCTCCCGGTCCCAGCAGCAGCAGGGCTGTAGCAGGATGGGCTCCTGTGTCCTGCCACTTCCCAGGCCGACTCAAGAGAGGAGTGTGTGCAAGGGAAGTACCTACCTCTGCTCTGGGAGCCCCCGTGGCTTTAGAATCAGGGCAGGGGAAGGGAAGGCAGACACCTGCAGGGACAGCATGGTGCCCTCCTTTCCTTCAGGCCGCCAGGACCTTGGATTCTCTTCCCTTCCCAGTCGGGTCATCTTTCCTGAATGGTGTGTTTAGGGTGCTGGAGGCAGGGTGGGAAGGAAAAGCACCAGCCCAGGCAGTTCCCTCTTTCCCGCCCAGATATCCCCTGAGGCCTCCGTTTTTGAGACTCAAAATCCAGAATTTACTCCTTTGTTCTCTGAGTTCCTCCGTGCCCTCCCTTCCCTGAGGCCCTAAGCATGGAATGCTTTAGCTGAGGGACTGAGAAGAGCCAGGGGGTGCCAGGAAACTGGGAAGAATGTTGGTAACAACTGTGTTTCAAACTGTTATCCCTCAAAGAAAGCATGAAAGGCAACTGATTAACTGCCTAGTGCCTGGAATACAACGCATTTGCCTGTTTGTTCATTCATTCATTCATTCATTCAGTTTCGACTGAAAGCGTACTGGGCACCGTGGAACCTTTGTGGAATGGATAAGGTCTGTGTTGAGGGACGGTGGGTCAGAGGGGCCTGGCTCACCACAGAGGCCTCCGTCAACAGAGAGGGCTCCGGGGTGGGGGCCCTGCTGAGAAGGGTTTGCACTTCCCTCCCAAATCACAAAAGGAGGTGCGCGCCCCCACCCCCAACCCCTCCGGCCCACCCTTGCCATGTACAGGGATCTGACTAGCGCAGCCTGTTCCGAAAGCCTGTCCAGGAGCCCAGACCAGAGACTCAGGTGTAGCCGGCCAGGCACGTGTTTGGGAGCAATCACTTAACGAAGGAAGATGGCTTTTCCATCCTCCACATCCGCCTGATTTATGGAACAAAGCGGGTACCCTTCGCTGCGAGGCTGATTTCCAAATATTCCAAGATCCTGACATTCCAAGAGGTCGGAGGGAAAAAGGGCTTCGTTACCCCAGAAAGCTCCCTCCCTGCTCATGAGCACCTTGCCTGCAGCTGTTTTGCAAGCCTCTCTGCCTTGGGCCGGCTCTGATAGAACCACGCAGTCGGCCGCGCAGGTGTCTGACTGTGGGACGGGTACCCAGATGGCCGGAGGGAGCTGGGCCCCGCGGCCTGCCGGACTGGCTTTCCCAGGCTGCCTTGCGGTAGGAGTACACTCATAAGCACGTGGTCTTCCTTTGACTGTTTCCACTGTCCTCATGTCAGCTGACCAGGAGACCCTGGATACAGATTGAGAAGGACGGTCTTGTTGACCCACCGTGAAGAGGGCAGCTGTGCTTGTGACTTGTGATGAGCTGTCCCCAGAATGAGCACCAGTTGTTGTTTGAACCTCCTCATGGAGGCCTGGTCATTGTCTCATAAAGACTAGAGATGGTCCACTCCTTCACTTGCACCGGCCACCCACGTGCTTCCTTGGGGCTCTCAGACTCAGCTGGGGGCGTTGCAGGGGGCCGAAAGTGCTCTCTCCACCCTCCCTCCTCACCTGGTCGCTGGGTCCTCCTAAATTTCTACTCATCCTCGGGGCCTGCCTCTTTACTGAATACTTCGCTAACTGTACCCGCAGAGCACACGGTGTGTTCTCAGAGTCGTCTTGAGGTAACGGGTCAATCACCTAAACAAATCGCTCACCCATATCTGGAAAAAACAGAACCAATTTGACTATGCTGATAATTGGTGCAGATATTCTGGATTGTTTCAATAGAGAATGATGTGTGACTTAATCTTGAAACCTCCGGTCTGCATTTTATCTGCCAAAAAACCCAAGGAGAGCACGCTAGAACTCACAGTTGTGGAAGCCTCTTTGCCTTTGCTCTGGGAGGTGAAAACAAGGGTGAAGATCGCCTCCTGATACGGTGACCTTAGGCCTGTAGCTTACGTCTCTGATCCTTGGTCTTTTTATACATAAAGAGTGTGGCTTGGAGTACTGCCCACCCTGCCCAGTGTTTGGCTGTACAGTATCTTAAACTTCCAGGGGGTGCCTGGCACATAGTAGGAGGCTTAATAAATAGTATTAATTACTGATATTATTAATGTTGCTATTATTATGTGATATAATTCCTGTGATCCGATTTATAAAATAATTCCCATCATGGAATATATGGTATATGAGTCCAAGACATGTCTGGTGAGCAGGGCAACAGGTGTCACGAAATAATTCACATGCAAGCAAAATCACGACATGTTGACATTTACGAAGCTAAAATGGCAGCGCCTTGAGGTTGAGGGGTAGCGGTGTCTGGCAAGGTGTAGATGAGATGAACATGCTGATGGCAAAGCTCAGGTTCCAGACTTCACTCGGTCAGGAGCGGCGAGCAGCAAGACCACACCATCCCGGGGACCCCTGGCTCCATGAAAGTCTGTCATCCCTCACCTCCTCACACAAACCATGCAGCCGCCGCCTTGTCCTGCAGAGATTCGCCAGATCTGTTCACATCTCACACCTGCGCCTTGCTGAGAACCTTTCCATGGCTCTCCCTTTCCCTCAGGACGGTGTGCAATCCACCCAAATAGATAAGGTGAGTCTCCTGAGAGAGAAAACTGTCCGAGAACAGCTGATGTCACCATCAGCACCACATCGAACTGTCCGATCATTCATTCCGTGCATATTCACAAATGCCTGCCCAAGCTGGCACTTTCTCTAGATGCAAGGGAACATAGGTGTGAACACCGTCTGCCCTCAAGGAATTTACCCCTAGTCAGGTGGGAGTGGAACACAATAAATAATACATAATATAATTCAATGTCAAGTATTGATAAATGGTTTGAGGAAAAATAAAGCAGGTTTGACTGTTGATAAGAAAGCTATTAGCATATCCTGTAGACCCAGCAAGGGCATGACTGTTCCCTCCTGCAGTGAAGGAGAACACTGCCCTGCCAGGGTCTTAGGATGTCCCAGCAAGGGAAGGTCGGCAGATACTGCTTGAGTTCTGGGGTCTGGTGGGTCTCTCCGTGTGGGCATCTGTTTGGGATTGGGTTACTTTAAGAATGGTAGACCTCTCAAGTCTTGGTTTGATAAACGAGCACTTTCCCTATTGTCCTGAGCAGTCTGTTGTTCCAATAAATTGCTCAAGGGGAAGTTTCCCAAGTAAATCATGAGGTACTTTGACTTGTTGACAGCCTTATAGTTCTGGGCAAGAATTTTCTGGAACAAATAGCAAAGTCATGAAAGTCATGTTGATGGAGGTGGCCTTGGTTCCCAGTCCTGATATTTTGCTGCAGGACACAAACCACCTCAGCGCTCTCAGGGCTCAGCATGCAGCAGAGGTCACCCCACATCATTGCCTGGACTGTGCCCTGTGTGACTCTCAAGATAGGGTTGCCAGATTCAGCAAATCAGAGGTAGTTTATCTGGCAACCGTATGGGAGTGCTGTGAATTTTTCAGTGAATCGTCTGCATATGAAATCTAGATTTTCAGCTTCTCCTGCAAGCAAGAGAATAACGTGCAGCCTCCAGACCGTGTTCCCAGGAGCAGTGGCTGAGCAGAGCAGCTCCCCTGCCGCTGGCGCAGGGTGGTTTCTCATTCATGGCAGTTCCCGCCCAGCCCTGGAAAGACCCGAGGTGGGAGCTCTGGAAGGGACTCAGGCTCCCTCCCATGAGCTGGGTGTGCTTGCACAAGTCCCCTTCCTTCTCCATGCCCTGGAACACGAGCTGCAGACTCAGGAGCGGGATGCTTCCCCTCCAGCCCTGCGAGCCACCCGCGTGGCTATGTTAACGCTGCCTCGCACTAAGTACACTCGCAAACATCCAAGTCGGAGGTGTTTGGCACATAAACGTGACCGTTCTATTATGGGTTTTGAAATGTTTGGAAATCTGACCCCTGATTTTGTTAGACTCTCTTTGGTAACTGTTATTAGGTGGTGACCTAATAAGAAATTATTAACTGGGGAGCTATAATTTGGAAGCTTATAATTTTCTTAATGGACATTGATTTGTGTAACCCTGATTAAAATACAATGAAGCCCGGGGCTTAAATGTTTTATTCTGAAAGGTTGAAAAGATGGGAATGGACTCTAGAAATGGATTGGCTCGAAACCTCTATTGAAATAATATTATTTGAAGAGTTTTGTGAGCCTAAAACGATGTGACAAAAAATAGTCGATGCCAGCTCCCATGGCCTCAGAAAGCTGAGGGAATATAGGTTTCTTCAGATGAAGTCTGGAAAAATGCTTCCAGATTACCTCAGGAGTGAAAAGAAAATTATTATTCCATCCCACGGCCCCGCTAATTCTTTTCAGCGTGGATTCTGTCAAGTAATTAGAATCCAAATGGAGGAAACATTCATAATTGTCACTTATTACACGTTACTAGAGGTGACTGCTCCCGAGAAGCTCCGGCAAGACAAAAACAAAGCGATTACCAGAGAAAGAACGCAGGCCGAGGGTCAGGCCTTCCTCCACACATTCCCAGAAGCCAGTCACGGGCTGGGTGGGGATGGCTGCAGATTCAAATAGGCCTCCACAGCCAGAAGTCTTCAAAGAAAATCTTTTGCTATCGCTTTGTCGATCGAGTGATAATGAGTCCAGTTTCCACTCCCTCTCCCTTACCGCAGACGTCCGCCCTGTAGCTCTTTGGTACTTAAAAGCATGAATAAGACCGTCTACCCCCCCCAAACACACCCCACGTACCACAGGGAATACTTCAGAAGTGAAATATGCACTCGGTGAGAGGGGGTATATTTAAAACACCGCCTCCCCTTTTATCATTGTATTTCTTCACTTGGCATAGATGAAAATACAAGGTGTGTCTGCTGCTGTGAGGATGTTTCCCCCCCCCTAATTTCTGAAATAATACCATACCTCGGAGATTAATGTTCAGGCTTTACCAAGATTATAATACGCGAATATTGCTTTGATCCTAATATTTTTTGAACGGTTGTTGCTGATCGCTTTCTCTCCCCTGTAATCTTTTAAGAAAGCCTTTGGACTTGCCAGCCTGACACCCAGGGGGACATGAGTGCAGCTGCCTTTCCCTCCCCCTCATCACAAGGATAACTCTGTGCTCAGTTTCACCCAAATTAGTCCCAGGATTTCAGTTGTCTTTTTTGTCCAACATTCCATCATGCAATTCATTAAAATCTTCACATGAAATATTTAACAGATGAGTTATGTCATAATTCACATTACGGTTTTAAATTGTTATTCATGTGGTAAGTCATCTATCCTGGACGTTAGCAGACCTCTGGAATGGGCTCGTATTTGATGTGAGGAAGGTTAGGATTCTTTTCCTCAACACCCCCGAACAGTGGCCTGACTCCAAACCCCCGGTTGATCATGAAATATTCCCCGAAAAGTGACATTCAGATTCATTGTTAGTTCAACTTGCAATTAACTATGTTGAAAACAAACAGAGGAAAACATTTAAACAAATGTGGCCTGGCTCACAGCTATTATAGTTGACCGTTAATTAAGGCAAGTTGGAATCCAAAAGTGCCAGGCCTTGTTACTATCACCGCCAGTGATCATTGCCATTGCACACAAAGGAACGAAAATTCAGGGGCTCTGTCAAAGGGGGGCTGAGGACAGGATGGGAGATATTAAGCCAGCTCAGTAAAAAAAGCCACCACCCTGCTTGAGAAATACGTCCAGTAGGAGCTCATTTTTTGGATGAGATAACACACGTATGGCCAGCATTTATTTGTAGAATTTAGGTTTTAAGAAAACTTGTCCCACTCTTAAGTAATGAAATACATGGGATATTCTTAGCAGATAATCTATTAACTTATTAGAGGTTCATTTTCTCTAATAAAGATGCAGTTTTCTACCATATCTCTACCCATGAATTGGAATCTGTTAGAAAACACTCCTGCTTGTGGGCCACCCCTACTCAGAGTCACTCTGGAACCTTTCTCTGCCCAAGCCCTGGGCTGAAATAATTGTCACATACTGCCAGCAGTGACCAGTCAGTTGAGCAGCTTTGATAGGTATGCTGGCTGATGAGCACGTGAAGCTGGGGGTGCCAGTACTGGGGACAATAACCCTCTTGGATTCTGTATGCAGACCTGTCTAGCCTTGTCCTGAGGGTGTGTAAATGATCACAATTCCAGAAGGGGCACGTGACGGTGTTTGAATGGTGGTGGGTCACAGCTTTCCTTAAAACTGAGGGGGAAAAAACCCACTCTAAGAGCTTGCTCAGCTGAAAGAGAATCATCGCCTTCTGTTTTTTGCTTCATCTTGCTAGTGCTCATATGGTCTCTATCCCCCTTCTTTGGTCTCATAATTAATTTGGGCGTTGACCCACCGATATTACACCATATAGATTGCCAGTAATAAAGAGTATGGATTTATCATGGATGGATTTTTTGTTCAGTCTCAATATCTTGAGACAAGAAATTATATGTGTTGGTAAAATCCAGGAATAAAGGATAAAAACTCTAGGAACAAACCACAGCAGGAATGTTGACAACACTACCAAGACTTTAGGGTGTTCTAAGGCACACCATTTTATTTTGTTCCATGTATTCCTAGCCCACAAAAGTTCTAGTCAGAAGCTAAAGCTAGTATGACTCTCTTTGCAGGGACAGAGAGGTGAAGTAATGTATCCTTTGCACAGATTCTTAGTGGTCTTAGAAGCAGGGTTCCCATCCAGTTCTCTTGGTTAAAATTTTCCTGGTTACATTATAACCAGGAAAATGTTGATGGTGGCTGGGTTGTTTTTCTATCTCCTGGATGAGCTCTCAACATGTATGGGAATATATTGTATGGCTGGAGGAGTGGGCAAATGGCAGTAGGGGTGTTTGTGCGAGCTTGCGTGCCAGGCATGGTGAACACTGCTTTACAAACCGGATTTGTGCTCCTAGGGGTATGTTGCAAGCTGAGGCCAAGCCCAGAGAAAATTATTTCTAAATGAATACAATATGAAAAAGTTATTTTATTTCTAATTTTACATGTAACATTGTTCTTTGGCGAGTCTCGGATTACACTTGAATGCATGTCTATTAACCTGATATGAGATGCATGCATGATTTCATCTTGAATGCATTTGAATATAATAGCACTGGAAATGTAATTTGTATTCTCAAATTTTATAAAGCAAAATAAATAAATCTTGGGGGTGGTAGCCACACTGAGCATATTGCATTGATTTCTTTGGGTTTCTCTCAAACTAATTACCAACTTCCCCTTGCAAATCCAGGTCTCACACTGGCAGTTCTATCAGATCTAAATCCTCTGTACCTAAGTCATCCTCATATTTTGCACCTCCAAGGAGTAGGTAACATGGACAGGTCTGTGGTAGAACTTTACCGTTGATCCTTAAGGAATGCCAATACCCGGTTCGTCTCCGTGAGTGCTCCTGTTATCACTGATCACTGTCCAATAGAACTCTGCAATGATGGGAATGTTCTAGATCTGCAGGATCCGGTAGAGTAGCCACAAGCCCCATGTGGCTCTTGAGCACTTAAAATGTGACTAGTACAACTATGGAACTGAATTATCAATTTTATTCTATTTTAATTGAAATAGCCACTAACTTGGACAGCACAGGGCTGGAGCATTTGAGGTCAGCTGTCTGTCCAAGCACACTAGCCACTGACATTCTGCACTTGCAGTGGCTATATGGGCAAGCAGATGATGCTCTGGGCTCATCTCTCTCCACTCTGGGAGTCCTGAAGTGCTGCCTCTTTTCAGTGATTGGACTGCCCTCTCCAGGTGCCCATCCCTGGCTCATGTCTTCATCTCAGTATACCCACCACCTCGCACACACCAGGTTTCTGATAAACATGGAGGAGAAGAAGGAGGGGGAAGTAGGTTGTAAGGAAGTTAGAGAGTTGGGGAAAGAAGAAGCCTGGAACATACCTCACTGAAGGTACGTGGTCTGTGTTGCTGAGCTGAAAATCTGTATTGAGGTCCTCCTTGAGTATTGAGGAGAGTTACCGAAACAGTAACTCAAACAATTCAAACCAAAAGTGATGTCAGTGCTCCAGATGCCTGAATATTCCTTATGGAAAGCTCTGGGGCTCTTGGGGATGGCAATTCTCACAACAGTGATTTTGTTGTTTTGCTGATTTCCAAAGACCACCCCAGTATCTCAGGGTCACGGTCCTAGAGGCTCACACAGTATCGGCGCACTGGGAAGGATGCATTGTTCTGGGTCTGTTCCACTCCCGGAAGGTGAGTAATATGCTGTGGTAGAAAGGGGGCTCTTTCTCCACCCTCACGGTGAAAAGCCCTAGCAGGGAGTCTGAGAACACTTGTAATCAGATGGAAGTGAGGAGCACCGTGAACTCCAAGAGAAATATGTTGATGATTTTCTGGACTGTCTAAAAAATTTCAAACCCCAGGAATGGTGTTTTTATTTTCTGCATTCTCTTTGGGACTTGGGTTTCACTAAAGCATTTTCTGTCCTTGTTTTCCTTATTAAGTTAGCAAGATTGACTTGAATCAGAATACACTGTTATGGCTTAAAATGTTGTTGAAAGAACAAAATGGACAGGCATGACAAATATCTCAGGTTCCATTTGGAATATGTAGGAGGTGGGGGAAGAGAGTGGGACTTGCCGAAGGAATAGATGACTTTTTTTCTGATAAAAGTTGAAAAAAGAAAAAAACAATGTGAAACAAAAATAAAATAGTGAAAGAAATCTAAAATTCTGTTTGTGGAAGCTTATATTTGTTTTCTCGATTAAAGTTGGCCAGAGGATGCTTCTTAAGCACTTTTGTTTGTGTGGGGGGGGGGCAGATTTTAATTCTGTTTTTTCTTTTCTTTTCTTTTCTTTTCTTTTCTTTTTTTTTTTTTTTNTTTTTTTTTTTTTTTTGGTGTGTTTTTCCCACTTTAAATCATCTTCGCGCTTAAGAGATCATTAGCCAAGTGCATTAGCCAACTGCAGCGAGGGGCTGTGGCTGCTTAACTCCTTGGCTCTGGTCTCCTACTGTCTGGGCCGTTTCGCTCGTCCTTCCTCTTCAAGGCTTCCACCGTGGACTTTCTGAAATACAGATCTGAGGTCCTGCCATTTCTCTGCTTAACCTTAAATGGCTCTTCAGACCCTAGAGCAGTGTCAACAAACTCTTTCTGTAAAGGGCCAAATAGTAAGTATTTTAAGCGTTGTGGGCCATTCGGTCTCTTTTGCAACAACCCAATACTGCCATTATGCCGGAGAGGGTATAGAAACAAATGAGTGCGGCTCTGTTCAAATAAAATTTTGTTTGTAAAAAGAAGCTGTGCCTGGCTCAAAGGCCTACAGGATACTCTTCGGATGCCTTAGCCCAACATTCAACTCCTTCAGCCGTTTGACCTCATTCTGCACAACAATGTCCCCACTCCCGTTCCTTCAGCCTCAGAAGACTCTACAGTCTTTTCAAAAGTTGCATCCTTTTGTCTGTGCTGTGTCTGGACTTGGGTTACCATCTTTCCTCTGTTCTTACTCTCCCTGCCAGTGGGGTCTCTAGGAGTAAACTTAAACGAAGCTCCTGCCAGCTCAAACCACTCCACTGCATTCTCTGTGCTCCAGAGTGCTCTCCGGAGCCTCTGACATCGCATTGACCACATGGCTGCTCCCAGCTAGATACCATGGGGGGTGCATTGTCAGTCCCCTTAGCACCCAACTGAGAGCTCCGCATAGGGAAGGCCACTGAACAAATGGCCATGAAGTGGACTTGCCAATGAGCTTGTGATTCTCTTCCCCATAGAGAAGTATGTCAGCTTGTAGGTGAAAATGCTACACATCCAGATGTCCTACAGGGAGCCAGGGGCCAGAGTTGAGGGAGGGGCGGGGGGTCAGCCAGCAAAAACACAGCCAGGGCAAAACCAAGCAGATGAGGCAGTCAGGACCGTCGGGAAGCCCTGTGGCATCAACCTCACGGCCCAGATGGGGGTGAGTGAGGAGCGAAGAAAACCGTGTCTAGTTTAGGGCATCAGGAGCAGGGAGGGGACGCAGCCTGCTGGAGGGGGATCAGAGAGAAGCAGCCCGCATGATTAATGGGACGGAGGGACTGACTCAGGAGGAAAGATTAAAGCGCTCTCAGGAGCTGGGGTACAGGCTGAAAGGGGCAGATGATAGCAAGCTTCAGGAATGTGAGATGGATAAACACCCAGGAGGGAGCAGCAAGCTTCATTAGGGAGGTAGAAATTGAGGGCGGGGTCCATCAAAGAATGGAAGGGGTTCTCAGAAAGGACACAGGCCACTGATGGGGAACTCAGGTGACGATGGGTGGGCCAGGGGCAACTGTGGGCTGCTGGAACAAGAAATACCATGGAAAGGCCACTGTGGGGTGACGCTTTCAGGAAACCGTCTACTTTATCCTTTAGCATCTGGAAGCCCACCATGGCTGTTGACCATAGCCCTCAGAAGTGGCCTTAGAATGACTCTGACTGCCAGCCTGGGAACAGTTGGCTGAGGAGCCATGCGGGGAGGGGAAGCTGCACAGAGAAAACACACAGAAGACGAGAGAGAAGCTCATTTCTAGCCCCCTCCTAGATACCAGTGAGCGGATGTCACAATTTGAGGTCCTCTGTCCCGAAGTCAGCTTTCTGCCATCCCTCCCTGTCTCTGGAAGAACCAGAGATACTCATGACAAGCCCCTTCTTAAGGGCAGGCTCTCTCCTCTGGCCGCTGGGGGATCTGAGCAAAATCCGGGTTCTGCACCCTGGTCCGCAGCTTCCTCCGTTGGCTCCCCCAACAAGGATACGGCCTGTCAGGAGTTTTGGAAGATAAGGTTTATTTGAAAGCACAGTAGCAGGCTTCAGGCTCCAAAATCAAGTTCCTTCAGGTGTTCTCTGAGATTTTCTCCAGGGCTGGGAAGAGCAGCTTGTGTCGTGGCCCGACAAAGTGGTCCACGTTGTGGCAGGTCTTCGACACACTAAGGCCTCTGGAGCAGGCCTGCTGAACCCAGGCTGCTCACTGGAATCACTAGGGGCTGTTTTCCAACTACCCATGCCTAGACGCCACTCCTAGAATTCTGATTTAAATGGTCTAGGTGTGGAGGGCAAAGGCACCCAGGCATCAGTTTTTCTTAAAGTTCCCCGGGTGGTTCTCATGTGTTGAGAACTGCCCCTGAAAAACCTCTGTTTAGGGGTGATTATAATCCATATTGATATTACTCTTCTTTCTCTGTAACTACTGACTGTAATGTAACCTGAAAGGTTTTTAAAAAGCAAGCATTTTCCGAAGGGTCATCTGTGTGCTCAGGGATCCAGTGCGGAGCAAGAACAGGGAGAGCTTATGGTCCAGAGGGTGGAGGACACTGTGAGCAAAGCAGAGTGACTCCAGAGTTAAAGTGGTGCATTTCAGAGACTTCCCATCCTGCATGTGGCAGGCATGCTTAGCTCTAGCCTTATCCTAGAGTTTGACGTGCTACGTCAAGGTAGAGGAGGAGTCCCTCCAAATGTACATACCCCAGTCAACCTTGAGTCTCGGGGCTTGCTTCAACAGTTCTAGGGAGTAAGAATATACTCGAGAGTTACCAAAGTAACAGCCCGAGATCTTTATGAATCCGCAGCTTCCTGGAGTCAGCATGGCAATGATTACCTAAGTCGGGGATCAGACATGGCAGCATGCGAGATTTTGAGTCTGGAGTGAACTTTTTTTTCATTATTGTGTATTTCCTTTGGTAGGGATTATTATTTAGGTTGAAATTCCTTTAGGTATTTCAGTAAAAGAAAACGTGTGGAAGGATAAATAACAATACTGGCGGTGTGCAGATGTGGCAAAAATTGGAGAGGTTGTGTGCAACGGACTGAAGTTTGCAAAACGGCACTGGGATAAATGGTGTCCCCTGTGGGGTCCAGTGTTTCCAGCCCAGCATCTCACTCTGTCTTTCCAGACTCCTCTCACATCTTCTCACCATCTGATGAGCTTTTTGCTCTGCCTTGAGCACTTTCCGAAATGGTTTCAAGAGTTACCTCATTTTGGCTTCATCGAGAGAAGCAGTGTGAGTCTGTTCATGTCCTCGTTCTAAGGCTCCACCAAGTGCTACTCCCCAAAGTTTCAAGTCACTTTCTAAACTTCTTCTTTCTGTATGTTTTTCTCGCTAGACCTAGCATGCACTGTTGCTCGAGGGAGCTTTCATAGCCAAACAGAATTGCATAATTCCCTCAAAGTTCCTGGGGAGGGAAAATCATCATCATCGAGATGTGGATACTGGGGGCCAGTTTAACTAAAGTCACATCATAGCAAAGTGACTCACTTCCACACACCAGCCTCATGACAAGTGCTTTCCAAATGTTCTATCTCAAAAACACATGCATAATATACATTTTAGACGTGCGAGTTCATACAGTAATAACTAAAACAAGAACTCCAAAGAAGCTGTGGTTTTCTCAACAGGCTTTCATTTTTTTATTCCTGTGTCTAGCCTGGGTTGGGGAGGGGAGTGACCCCAAGTGTATGAGTTTTAGAAAACAGGTAACGTGTCTCCAAAGGGTTATCTGCACTGGGCTCCGTTTGTTCGATGTCAAATTTCTGCAAGTATAATTAACCTTGAGAATTCCTTACCTGAAAGATAAAATGTCTTAGTTTGTAGACTTCACTGTAAATTTAGTTTTTAAGTGTTCTTATCTGATAGGCTTGCATCAGCTGCTTTTGCCATGACAGATAACTTTCCATGATAATCTTAAATAATTGTGTGAAGGAATCTCTAATGCCTTGTTTTATTTATAATTTGTCCCAGCTGTAGGCATTCAGATGAAACTCGAATTTTTCCAGAGGAAGTTCTGGACTGCCAGCAGACAGGTAAGTTATAATCAGCATATTGAAGCATTAGTGGCACTGTTATTATACAGGTGTTCACATTTGGGTACCCGGAGCCTCAAAGTGCCAGATTTCCGATGAATGTTTGTAAAATGAACTGCTGGCTGCTCAGATTACCTTTCATTTCGCTGCAAAATAAAAGGCTGTCAGCACGTTAGACACCACACGTTGGGAAAGCAGGCCGTTTTCTCCCACAATCAGTTTTAATTGTGAAATCGAGATAGTGACCTTCCAAAGGAGAAGTTTCCCCTTTATCTGTTGGGGACTTTTGTGAATTTCCATAGTGACTTTTTTTCTAATCTTGTGATGCCTGGTAATTTATTTGTGAATTTCTTTATTGCACTTTTGAAGGCCTTTGCACAACAGGATCTGACTAAGCATGCCTCTGCCCGCTGACCAGAGGGCTTCTCTGCCTTGGAGAATCTGGGAGCCTTCTTTCCTTGCACTGTGTTCTCTGGACCGAGCAGCCTCAGCGGTGTTTGTTCAGTAATTCAGCAGAGATGGCAATTTTGCCGAATTCTAATTGTTGGAATGATATATTATTTCTTAAATAAACACTTAAACACTTTAGGAAACTATAGACTAAGAACACGGACAGGATATTTTTTTAAAAAGTCATTAGGATTTATTAATTTAAAATTAAATAATCGCACAATTATACTTTTTATTACTCAAAGACTTGAGATCTTAAGAAGATAACAATATGGAATGTCAGTGTAAATTAAAATAGACAACATAAATTAAAATGAAAAAGAGCCAGTTACCCCCCAAAATTGTCTTTGATATTACTCTTTGGAGTTGGTATTGATCCTGGGGAAGGCAGACAAGACACATCTTGGAGCATTCCCTTTGGATGAAATTTGGTATTTGCGTGAAAGGCAAGAACTTCTTATAGCTTGTCCTTGAATAGTTAAGTGGCAGCCACAGAAGATGCTGGAATGTCCAAGTAACACGTTTCCCCTTGCTTTCTCCCCAACCTGCAGTGTGCCTCTCTGGATGGCAAATGCTCCATCAGCTGTGACGATGAGGTAAGACAGCCCCCTGGCCCTGTTCCTGCCCTGGTCAAGGGGAGGTAACAGAGGGCGCCTTCTCACAGAGGGAGTGCCGGTGTAAATGGAGCCAGGTAGATTGCTCTGGACCAAGCTCCCAAATCCCAAGGACATTTTCTTCCTCTCTTCCTCTCTTCCTGTCTTTCTTTCTTCCTTTCTTCCTCCCCCCCTCCCCCTCTCTCCCTCCCTCCTTCCTTTCCCTTCTCTTCCTTCCCTTCTCCTTTTCCCTTCCCCTCATCCCTTCCCTTCTTCCCTTCCCTTCCCTTCCCTTCCCTTCCCTTCCCTTCCCTTCCCTTCCCTTCATCTCATCAGCTAGTTTATGAGAGCTGGAAAAATGTGCTTAAAATGTCCCATGGAGGGGAGCCTGGCTGGCTCAACTGATTAGGCATCTGACTCTTGATTTTGGCTCAGGTCATGATCTCAGGGTCCTGGGGTTGAGCTCTGCATCGGGCTCCGCAGTCATCAGGGAGCCTGCTTGAGATTCTCTCTTTCCCTCTGCCCTTCCCCTTCCACTTACGTGCTCCCCCTCCACCCAAGCTCTCTCTCTCTGGAGTAAATAATAAGTAATATTATTACTTATTAATTAATAAATTAATAAAAAGTAAGTAAATAAAAAGTAAATGTCCCATGGACAGCACTATTGGAATTTTGGCATTTTGTAAGAAATAATACAAATTACTGCCATTTGAAGCTCATGTTACAGTTCTCAAAGCTTTTGCCTGTATGTTATCTCTTCTCATCCTGGTAACAACCCAATGAAATGGGTAAGAATGACCATCCTGTTTGGCAGAGGGGTAAATGGAAGATGAGAGAAATGAAATGACTTGCTTAATTTTATGTAATAAATGAGCTGAAAATCTGAGGAGTTGAAAACTCAGAATTTTTCATTCTAGTGTAGTGTTCTTTCCCACAACTCTTTCCATCCCTTCCTTTCTTTTTATCTCTCTCCCTCTCCGTCACTCTTTTGGAAGGAGGAATTTGAATCCCACACATGAACAATTGAAGAAAAACATGTACCACTGTCATAAGTCTACCCATCAGATTTATGTTTTTACAGCATCCAGTAAATCTCTGCCCTGAGATTTAGAGCAAGCAGGTGTGTAGTGACCTTTCACAGTGGCTCAGGTAGCCTTTCTTTCTCTGCGTTAGCTAACACATTAGTCAATATATAAACCAAANAACACAGTAGTCAATATATAAACCAAAACTTATAAATAATCATATTTATATTCCTTCTGGTTACCACAGGGATTCAAGAAATCCTAACCAAATTTAATTTCAACATAGAAATCATAAATTAGAGGGGCATCTGGGTGGCTCAGTTGGTTAAGTGGCCGACTCTTGGTTTTGGCTCAGGTCACGATCTCAGGGTCAAGCCCCACATCTGGCTCCGCACTCAGTGGGGAGTCTGGTTGTGATTCTCTCTCTCTCCCCCCACTTGTGTGTGTGTGCTCCCTCTCTCTCTCTAAAATAAATAAATAAATCTTTAAAAAAGAAAGCATAAATGAGAATTATATTCAAAAAAGTAGGCAAAAATGGAGAGAAATATAAAAAGGAGTCCAGGATGAAGTTAAAACACCCAATGCTCGGTCCCCAGAGATCATAATTGTTGTATGACTCACTATCCAAAGAGTAAAAGCCAATTAGTTTTTTAACAGAAGCCCAATTTTCTCTGACCATCAGATCAAAAATAACTTTTCCTTTAGGAAAGAGCACCCTGTGATATTTTATAATCAATACCCTTTCATTAACTTTGTGAATGCCATTCATAATACAGTCAAGCACCCTCAAACCTCTCCTCCCCCTCTGAGACATTTATTATCATACTGGAGAGCTCAACTCGAGACAACAGGGCACAATGACAGTATTGATTAATCAGCGTCACGAGGCCCTGTGTTAGGCCCTTCACTCGTACAGTAGGAACAATTACTAATCCCAATTTACAGCAAAAGAACTAAGTATAGTTCGTTGGTTAGTTGGGTGACTGTATGGATCCTTGGTTAACTGGTGGGATGGATGATGTTTTGGATAGTTGATTGGTTGATTGGTTACTAGGTGGTTGGACAGACAGACAGATGAAAAACAGTTAAACAAGTTGATGAATAAAACCAGAGGCAGTAATTTTCCTATATCCATACTGCCTCTGTGTACCCTCACGTATTAAAGTAAGTGGGAATGGGTGCCACATCCAGTATATATTTGTTGTTCAATGGCTGATTCCACAGGTGATATGACATGGTAGTTAACGGAGCAGGCTATGGAGTTAGAATAACCAGCTTCAAATTGTGACTCTGGCAGCCTTGTGACCTTGGTCAAGTTTCTGAACCTCTCTGTGGGGTTAGGAACATCCACCTCACAGGGTCATGGTGAGGAATGAATGAGAAAATATATTAAAAAATTCACGGCACAGCTCCTGGCAAATGGTAAGCACTCAGTAAGGGTCAGCTATAAACCAAGAATCTCTGAAGACTCTTTCTTCCTTGAGAGCGGTTCCCCTGAGTCTAAACCTCAGGCAGCAATGGCATCTGCACTCGAGGCATACTTGCAGTCTCTGCAGGGCATAGTGAGCACAGGATACTTGCCTTCCCACTACTAATGATCTTCTTCAGCGGTTGTTGGGATGAGCCCCCATACAAATGTCACAGAAAGGTTCATATGCTTGGAAAATTGCACATTGAGTTTGCTCTGATTTCTAAACTTGATCTGATGCTCAAATGTCCTCATTTTGCACTGCGAAACTATCATCCGTTTCCCATTTTGATTCTAAGTTTGGCTTCAGGCAACTGGTCAACATAGTTTAAGAATGGAAATGCCAGTCCTGCCTTCCCACTGAAGCCCCTTCCCACCCTTTCAGCAGACTCTTTCCATGTGTCATTCTCCTTTCATGACTTTTAATTAAGCCTTTGAGACCATGTCCCTCCTTCTCCCTCAACTGCCCTCAAGTGATCAGGGCCCCATTAAAAACAGCTGTGGGGGCTCATTAAGTTCACATGCTCTGGCTTCCCTGTGCTGAAGACCTGGCCCAACTCCCTCAGACTTATCAGACATGCTTTGTGTTGGACCCATTCCAGCCCCTCTGTCTCCCCCATCCGTGGACTCCCTGGGCGCTGGCTGGAATGCCCTAGGCTGCTGGGTGGAGTCAGTATGGCCAGATGTCTTCCCATCTTGAAGAGTATACATCTTGGGTTGGCCCAGGCAGGGCCTGAGCCATGTGTTTTGGAGGGCCTGGCAGTGGGCCTGACTGAAGACTTTTAAGGAGCTCCGCTCCATCCAGAGCGAACGTCGACTTCAGAGACTCACTCATTCCCTCCAAGCATGTTTACTGAGCCCTTATGTGCCTGCTAGCTGGCTGACCTCTGGGGATTCAGTCGGAGGTAAAGTCAGAAATGGCTCCTTTTCTCCTGAAACTGATTAACTGGGGAGATAAGCAAAGGTGACTATCAACTTTGATAAGTGCTGTGAATTAAACAATTAAACAAACATGGGGTGGTTGGGGAATGCTTCCCTGAGGAGGTAACTTGGAAGTCAACTGAAGAGGGAGAAGGAGAAGATGACATTGAAGATAGTGCCTGAAGCATGAGAAGAGCTTCGGGGGCAGAGAACACCATGTGTAAGGCACTGAGGCGACCAAGTTCACTGTTATGTATGGACACGTGGTTGGCATTCAGATGGAAGTGGAGAAGGCAAGTCATGCCCACCTCTCATCTCAGTCTGACCTGGGGCACTATTGTCTCTCACTCTCATTTCCTTCTCCCACTCACCTTTCCAACAGCCACCATCTCCTGATGAAAGCACCAGAATTTTGCAAGGAGAGCAGAAGATGAGAAAGTTCTCTTCTATGGGGCATTTGGAGGAGCTGTTGAGGGCAGTGAGTGGATCTAAAACTTGATATTCAAATGCGGCTGCCACCCTTGCTTGTTCCAAAGGAATCGAGCTTAACAATCATGACTAGACTCCAAAAGCCCTTATAAGCATTTCCTCTGGAATCTGAAAGACCTTCTTGAAGGAGAACAGACTGGGGAAGGGCTAAATCCTAGCAACCTGGTGCCTCCATCCCCGGAAACCACTCAGCCAGTCAGGAGGGGATTTGAGCATCAGTGCAACAGCTATTGAGGGCAAGGGCACAGAGGATCCTACCAAGCACTTCTTTCCAAAATAACAGCTTTGCAACAAAGTTTTTTAAAGACAGTGTCTTGATAGGCTAGTTGACCAATGATGAATAGGTACTTCATGTGGTGTGAAGTACGGGTTAGTCTGTTCCACAGTCAGGTATCAGGGCTGAAAGTGTGAGACCTGGAGAAAAGTAGGAAGGAGTGGCATGTACAGAGACCCAGGCCCCATCCTCAGAAGGAAGAACTAGCCCTCCCCCGCTCTATCTCTGTCTCTCTTTCCCTCACTCATAAATGAAAACAACAGGCAGTATGGTACTTAGCTTCTGAGTGAGTTGTTCCAAATCATTGCTCAGTCTGCACCAATCAAAATAAACAGAAGGCATCCCACAAAAGAAAAGGCAAAACAGAAAGCAACAAAGTTCAGCCAACCTTGCCTGCACAACCTCTTGCTATGAACTGTGGAACAACTTCCCTTTCTGAGAAACTCTGATCTGTAGCATTAGGGTGCTTATAAAGATGGCACATGGTAGGTGATCAATGACCATTGTTTGCTGAGTGGATGTAAGCACAGGTTCTTTGAAGCCTTACTATGCCCTGTGCACCTTACGCTGTGCTCGGCACTCTGCACTCCTCTTCCCATTTAATCTTCCCAACAACCCTATCAAAGAGACTGAAAACTGAGACAGTGTTAAGAGACTTTGTTCAAGGTCACACTGATAGCGATTGTCAGAGTCTCTGAGATTCTGATGCAGGTATGTCAGCCTGGGGGCTAAAACCCCCTTCCAGGTAACACAAGGTTGGTGCAAGGTTGCTCGCTCCCAAGTACCCTTCCTCACTGGCTTTCGTTACCACCTGGGACTGCCCAGTTCCCATGGCCTGGCTGTGGGCTCTAACCTCAGGTAACCTACCTGATCTGCTGTTGGGGCAGGAATCAGACTTCTCTGAGAAATCTTGACTTATCCAATAGTTGAAGAAAGATTTTTTTTTTTTGGATCAAGTTCTCTCCGCCTCTCTTTTTCTGTCTTTGCCTTTTTTTTTTTTCAAACAACCTCATCCCTACGTGTTTTATCAAATGTGCCTGTGAATTAGGCTCTTCACAATACCCATCAAAATTTAGAGCTCCTCTAAACCCCTCTGCCTGTCTGTCCACCCTTGGGACGAGGCGGGAAGTGGACATCTTCCAAGATCCTTACCTTAATTTGGGGGGGGGGGGAGTAGCATTGGAAGGGAGCTGAGAAAATATCTCCTCTATTTTCTTTTATTGGGGGTGGGTGGGGTAGAGTATGGAGATGACAATTGAATGTTATTTATTGTAAAGAGACACAGAGAAAACAGTTGGTCAGACTGGAACCTGGCAATTCTGTCCTGACCGTTCCATAACCAGTACTGTGTTCACCGTGGGCTTACTCACTTCCACTGCACTCGCCAGTAATCATCTAATCCAAGCGCTTGTAGGCAGGGAGGTCTGTTCAGGAAATCATCGCGGTCACCAAATTTACCTAACGAAACAGTATTGCCTGTAATGAAAACCAAATGACACCTTCCAGATTCAGTGACACAGGTGTCCACCACTGACACGGCATCCTTGATTTTGACCTTGGTTTTCACAGCTATTTGTAAATCACAACATGGGCAGTTATCTGCTTCTTGCTTAATAGGGTAACCAAGTCTTTTTATAATCAGTGTAAAGTTGAAATTCAAAGCGACCCATAAATAAGCATGATACGGTGGTATGGCTTCTTCTCTGCTACCAAGTTCCTGTCATGGAATCCTAATTTAAGGGGGAGTCAGGGGAGGGAGAAGTGAATTTTAAAAACTGTTAAATGGAAACATAACCCAAAAAGTAAATGCCAATTGGTACTCCCTATAGAAGAAACAAATTCCTGAGCCCTAACCCAGGAGACCCTGCCCACTTTTATTAGAGCAAAATCTGAGGCATTTTTGGTAAAAGTGAAAGCCTAGTCATATAATCCTCTGGGAGCCTTGGTTGGCCCTTCTGTTCCTCTTCCCATCATTTCTCATGGGATGTAGGCTAATCTGATACCCACGAGTGGATCATTGGTGTATGTTTAGACTATAGCCTACCACAGCTCCATGAGATCCTGATGTGTCCATGTCTTCGCCTGTGACTGGAGCTGATCTCCAGCATCACTCTCATGGACTTCATGGAATCTTCCCTCTTTTTCAAGATTTTCAGTTGACTTTTTAATCTATTTGCCTTGTACCTGCTTTGTATTATGCAGTATTTACAACATTAGATGGAGAGATAGTGACCAAATATATAGGTCTAATAGCAAGAGTATTAATTGGCTAGGCATGTTTGAGTAGGGACTAATTTTATAAATTGGGATGGAGGTGGTATGATGGCTTTGATTCTCTAAACAACTGGGAGGACTTAGTCAACATCCAAATGTGGAGGTCACTTCTGTCCTTGTGTATTTATTGATTAATTGGAGGTTAACCTCCCTTTGCTTCAGTGTCTAAATCTGCAAAATGAAGGTCATGACATTCAAATACACACAGATACGGATTTGTCTAACATGACCCAGTGTAGGCTGAGTTAAAACTCATAGGAATACTAGTGTAATCTAAAACATTGCTGTCCTGTCCAAGAGAACTTTCTGCAGTGATAGAAATGTCCACAAGGATAATCACTAGCCAAGGTAGACCGGAGCACTTGAAATGTGACTAGTGCACCCAAAGAACTAGATTTTTAATTTTACTGAGTTTTAATTCACATAAAATTGAATTTAAATCTGCGTGTAGCTGATGGCTGCCATATTGGACAGCATAGCTCTGTGGGATCGCGTTCATAATGTTGTCTCCTAAAAATGGGGAAAGTTTGTCAAGACTCCCACCCAGGAGGGCCCAAGTAGTGTCCATACAGCTAAGAGCTTCTTCAAATAGAGAGAGTGGAACCAGGTTACCCAAGTCATTCACACCTCCTCTGGATAAACGAGAAAAACCCTATTATTCACCAAAGCAGCCAACTCTTTTATAAAAAGTGACAGTGGGGCTTTTAATTTTCTGCTGATTCTTCACCACGACCTAGTAATCAAGGATGAATCTTTTGGACCAACTCATTGCTGTACTTTTGTGCCTGCCTAAGACCAGCCCTAGGGATAGGTAGCAAGCAGCCCTGTGGTGGCCCAGAGGTAGGGGGAATTTAGCTCAGGGTAAAGATATGTTACAAATTAAATGTTGCAGTCGGTATGTAAAGCTGCAATAAATAGAAATTGAGTTACATCAAGGATGGAATTAAACCTTAAATTTAAACTCCACAGCACTGTAATTAAAACTTCGCCTGTAGCAAATCATTCACTCGAGATTAAAGTAGTGGGGAAGCCCAGGTTTGGGTTTACCTTGCTCTCTACAGTGTATAAGTCTGAGCTACCAAAAGCTAACAGCCCTGCCCCCAAATCCAGCTCCCAATTAAAAACACAGTTTGAAAATCTTTAGGAGACCTGAGGGGCCCCTTTAACAGAAGTCTGCCCCTTCCCCCCTGCCTAAGTCTATGAACAAATTAAAAAATATTACCTGGTCCCCTGATGGTCTTCTGAGCTGACACAGTGTTTTCATTAATACATCATTAGGGTAATGACATTGTGCTGGTGTTTTGCTTTCAAAACAGCCTGTACTTCAACCAGTACGAATACAGGCTCAGGGCCTGTGAACACTTTGTTCCTGGGAAATAGTCTTCAGGTCACAGAAAGGGAAAAACAAAACAAAAAAAACCAGGAAGACTGACTGTAATTAATGTTTTAATGTGTGTTCTCTTTGTCCTAATCTGGGATGTTCAAGGTTTGCTCAGTGTTTTATTTTTGTTTGTTAGTTTGGCAAAGTAAACACTGGGCTTAGCTTAACCATGACCTTAACTCCTAGAACCAGCAAGCATTTCCAATTCCCCAGAAACAACCTCAAATAGGTTTCTGTCAGGTTGGAAGTACGTCATTTTGTGTAAAAGCAGTCTGAGGATCCAAAGTTGAAACTGTGGCTTTTTTTTTTTTTTTATTTTCTAGACTGTGAACTGTTACCTCATAGACAATAATGGGTTTATTCTGGTGTCTGAAGACTACACACAGGTGAGTGAGAAATTTCTACCCACTCTGAGGAACGAGCTCATGATGTGCTTGGGTGAGGGGGAGCAAAGGATGGTGTTAAAACTTTGAGACGATCATCTATACGTAAGAGGTAATAGCAGGAGATTATAAAACCTTATTTCTATCCCTGTAAAAATGGGACAGCCCACTTCTCAGCAGGCCCCAAAAAGAGTTTTTACCTCCCAGCTGGGGGGTTACGGGCAGAGCCCAGGGTCTGCTTTCTCACTTATAAAATGTTCCGTTTATAGAACTCTTTGTCTCAAGGGTGGAGGTGCCTTAAAGAGTTTGGGCAATTTTAAGGAGGCTTCCTTCTTTTGATATTTACATATTTTCCATATATGAATATGATATATATGAGTAGATATGTATATATGACACACACATTTTTTTATGTATATATACACACAGACATAAACACACACACACATATATATTCCAACATAGTTATCCTTTATGGCTTCTTTCTGGTTTTTGCTTTTTAAAAATCAGTTATCTGAGTTCAGGGATTGATTTGGGCTCTCAACACTGAGGGACAAGGATCCAGAAATAGGCAAAGAATATTCTTCATTTGATTGATATGTGTGCAGTATGGGGCAGGAGGGAAAGAGAGGACAAGAAACCAAGCCATGGGGCCAAGCACAGAAATCTCCACTGTGTTTGAACATCGAAGTAAGAGTTCAAACCAATAGTATTGTCCTAGAGAAAACGGATTTCTCCTTTAAAACTTTGTGCATAGAAAACCTTGTGTGCAATTAAAAATTAAATTAGCATATTCAAAGAATATGCTAAATACAGACATGTTTAGCAGTGTGACATTAAAAAGTAATGCTAGAGAAGGAGGCACGTGGTCTCTGGTACTCGTTCTCTTCCTTCCCTGATTTGGGGGTGGCGGGCATATCACGTGACCTGCCTGAGCCTCCTGGCGGGCTCTGTACAAGGAGGATGGTTGAGGACCATTTTATAAAGAAGTCCCATTTAAAGCATTTGAAATTCTTTAGCAGTCAACAGTACAATAGGCCTATTAATGCCAAATAAATTAGTTAATTGTCCTTAAGTCCCTAAGGAGTCTGAGCTGAATGCCCTGTTAATTGATCAACGGACTGGCTCCAGGTCACATGTGGAATCGTGCTTCAGTTTTCCTTCTTATCCATGAAAAGCTTGTGGGGTTCTTAAATGCACCTGTGATGGATGAAAAACATACAGGGTCAGGAACCAAACTTGCCCACACCCTGTCTCCTCAGATGCCCACTGTCTCTGCACGTGGGACACTTGGTAAAGATTAGATAGGAGGGAGCCCATGAAGCAAGGCCAGTGTCTGAGAGAGCAGGAGAGCCCAGAGGTCCATGGTAATGTATCCGTTTGGCTGGGAGAAGATACCCCCAGACGTTCAAGAGTCAATGGAGTGGGAACCCAAATTAACCACCTGTGAGGAAGAACCCTGTCCTCCTGCCGTGATGGTGGAGGGCTGAGATAGGAATCTGGTCCCATGCTGGATACCTCCCCGTGGTCAGTCCTTGGCTAGCCAACAGCATCAAGCACTCGGCCCCAGACGGGCATGCACGCGGGCTCTGCTCCTGGCTGAATCTCTCCAGGGTGCAGACCCGCAGCATGGCCCAGGGAGCCCGCCGGCTAGCTCTGCCCCAGCTTGTTTGAGGTTGTCTGGTTTCCTGCACCCCAATTAGGATAGTTCTTCTTCATCTAACGACCAATTCCATTGACTCTGGCATGGTTACACACAGAAAATACAACCGTCCTAGCTCCTAGCGGCAGCACAATCCCACAGGGTTTGTGAAAGATTCCCATTGCCCCCAGAGTGAAACAGGCAATCCCCCATGTTCAGTCAGTGGCATGTCATTTCCTTCTTCCTCCTCTCTTTCTTGACTTTTTGGCCAAGGCTTTATATGCCCTTCTGCCTGAAAATTCCCAGGAGTGCGGTTGAGGTTACTCAGTGGGCCTCTGAATCGGGATTTAGCGAATATGAAGCCTACATAATTTAGTAATTCAGGCTCTTAGAATAATGCCCTTGACCCACCCACACGTCAGCTATAAATCCTCAGAGCACCCACAGCGGACATGGGGGCTCTCTCCTGGTCTACACTGGCTCAGTCTGCGGTGTTGGGAGAGGAAGGCCGTTGCCCCAAGCAGTGTTCTGCTGCAAGGCACACACCCTTGAGACCCCGATGCCAGTGGTTCCAGGAGACTGGAGGGATCGACGAGGATGTTCATCCTTCATCCCACCCTTCAGAGTCTGCAAATCTCAGCCAGCACCAAGACCTAGTCGAGGCCAAAACACCAGCACGGTGGTGGGGAAGGGGCTGCTCGACCCCAAATGCCCTGAAGACAGCCCCACGGTAGAGGTGAGCCATGAGAAGTCTCTCTTCAAGGGGCCGGGCTCTGGACTGCCTTATTTGTCAACATAGTAACTGCCCAGGGACAAAACTGCGAGGGATCCTCAGAAAGTGATTGTGAGAAAAGACCTCCTTTCAACAGCAGGAAATTTATAGGGCTGATGAAGAGGACTGCTGTATTTCCCTAAACAGGTCATCCAGGAATTATAAACAATCCTTTTTATTACTGCTTAGGAAGCCCTTTCTCAGCCCGTTCCTGTCTATGAACTAGTGTTTTAATCACAGGGGACTGAGTGCAGATTAATGCTTACTCCATCCGAGTGTGTGTGTGTGTGTGTGTGTGTGTGTGGTGTGCATGTCTGTGCACACGTGTGCACGGGGTGTTTCAGTTCCAGCACCCAGCTTGTGTTATTCAGTGCCACCCCCCTCTGTCCCATGTCCTGTGGAACATTCCCATCTGCTTCCTAGTCTGCTCTGTAATCCCGTAACTTCTCCTGACTATTAAGACATTTTCCACTTTTCATGTAACCTGAAAACCTGCGTTTTGCTTCTGTCGGTTCCAGAACACAGACCGCGTCCGTTTCTGAGTCTTCTCTGGTGTTTGAGCACATTGTTGATCTATACTTCCTCCTGGGTTCTTCTCTTCTTCCCTGCAGACTGGAGACTTTTTTGGTGAGGTCGAGGGAGCTGTGATGAACAAACTGTTAACAATGGGCTCCTTTAAAAGGTAAGGATTTTATGGTCCTCTGCGCCCCCTGAAAAAGTTTGCCTAAATAAAATAAAACAAACCAAGGTCAAATAAAGCAAGCCCAGACTTGACCCCATGGCTGGTTTGTACTCGGGTTCATGCTCCAGAAGATCTTGCTGAAATTCGATGCCTCTTGCCTGAGTGTTAAGAGCTGCAGAAACTCAGCTCACAATGAGTTTCCTGTTCACCCAGCATAGGGTTTATTGGAGGCCAATATTGAAGTCAGAGCCTGCAGTGGGACGCAATTAGAGCAGTCTTGAGCAAGTGCTTGCAGAGAAGTAGGAAACATTTTCCCCCTGGTTAGAAAAGGAAGAGTGTATTTTGTCTCACATTGGCAAACGGGGGAAGTTTGTTAAAAATCTGGAAATCGGGGATGAAAAGTGACATTTAGAGACCTGTCGAAATAATTTTAGAAAATCAAGTGACAGTTCTCAAAACCTGCTCCCAGATGGAGGGAAGTTTTCATCTGCTGCTGGAAGAAAACCCACATGGTGCCAAAGTCCACTGGAGGCAAGTACTCCTCACCTGGGCCATGAAAGCCATCACTGACCCTAAAGGGAGCTAATGTCTGACAGCTTATGTGTGGCCCCACGTCTCTCCTGGGCAGGCCAGCCGTGCTCTTGGGGACAGCAAAGCCATCCCCCCACGAGATCAGGATGTCAGTATTGTCCCCCAGGAGGCAATATGTCTCCCTTCCCTTGGCCTCCCAGAAAATGGCAGCCTTTGAAGCGGTGCTTCCGTGGGCATATCTGATGCCCTTGAGTCCATCACAGCAGGCACGATGGGGATGGACCTGGGCTCGCCTGTGAGAGCCACGGCTGCCGGCCCCTGGTGATTACTCCCTGCAGCTGAATGGCCAGGAAGTGTTAGCGCAGGAAATCAGACTTTTAAGCCAGTCAACAAGACCCACTGAGCTCTGTGCTGAAAGCAAGGAATTCAAAAATGATGACCCAATTTTTGAGATGCCATAGCTTGTTTGTGCCAGAAGGAGGGAAAAAAGCAATGATATAAAAAACTTGGCATCCGTCCAGCACCGCTGCAATCTGACACACTCGCCTGCCCCCAGCCCGCCCATAGCAGTGTGTTCAATTCCCTTTCTAAAATTCAAGTGCAGTTGTTTTTTGTTTTTTGGTTTTTTGGGGTTTTTTTTTTTGCCAGGAGTCATTGTACGTGTGCTTGAAAACTCAGCTCGGAGCTGGGCTTGGGATGCTATGGAGTTTTCCATAACTTCTTCAAGCTTCCCAGGGCAGGTTCTGGATTGCCTGCTGTCCGGGGCTCCCTGGCTGCTTCTGTCTTTACGTGGATGTGTGTATTTGTATTGTGTTCGCTTGTTTTCAACTCGGAGGTGGGGGGAGACAAAACACGAGAAGAATCACACACGTGTTTCTCTTCCAAAAGCATATTTTTCAACTTCTTTAACAAAATCTTTTCTTTTTCTTTTCCCCTTTGGATATTCCTTTCAAACAGCTTGGAGGGAGAAGGAAGAAGGTTGTAGTGGGATTTTAAATTCCCAGCCATCTCCTTGATGTGAGGGAAGTGTGGTTGGCATGAATCTAGAACTTTCTTTTACTATGAGAGTAGCTCGCATATTTGAGAAAAGGGAAGGACTGGGGACTTTACTCAAGTGTAATAGCGTCTGTGGGTCATCGGGGGAATTGGCTGACAGCGGTCATGGGCCTCTTCAAAGGGGCCCTCACCGGGGCCACGAGAGCAATGAGAGTTTAGCTTTTGGAGTCAGATGGATCGGATTCAAATCCAGGCTCTGACGTTTACTAACTGCGTGCCTTAGAATGAGTCAAGTGAGCTCTCCAAACTTTGGTTTCCTTACGTGGGAAATGAAGGTGATAATTACATTATTGCTTCCACGGGCTGCCGTCAGAGTTAATGAGATAATAATGGGCAGAAAGTTCGCACACAGTACCTGGCATATATTAAGGCCTTAATAATTGCTATGGCTGATGCTGAGATTTGTTTTGTGGATTTGCTCGGGCTTGGCTTTGCTGTCTGCTCAGCACCAGGTAGTGTTCCTTTTGCATTCCCACCCCTCACAGCAGGCTTCCCACGACGGACGTCTGGCCAAGCGGCCTCTGGTGTTGGGGACTGTGGAGTATCCTCAGAGCACAAGGGTGACAGTCCTTTCATTCCAAAAAGACCTGTATTTCAGAAGCACTGAAAAGGTGTAGCCCAAAGTACCTGGCGGTGCTCTGGAACAGAAGTCACCCCCAGAACACAGGATGCCTAGAAGCCGAGTTGCTTTGGGGGCGTGGTTGAGCCCAGGTGAAGCTCAGGACCGGTTCCCGGCACTGACCTCTCATCATCTCTCCTCTCAGTGTCTTGGATAGTGCTGGGATGGCACAAGGCTTCTTGATTTTATCTGCTTATATCCAGTCTTTAAAAAATGAGTTTCGTAGACAAGAACCCTACAAAACATCTTCTCCAGAAAGAGCTCACAGAGACACCATCTCCTTTGTCCGTCTCCCTTTCTCCCTCTCCCATGGTCCAGATTTGCTGCCTGTCTTTCTAAAGCAAGATGATGCTTGTTTACATGGCAGTGGACTCTTTCCTTGATTGTCTGGTCACTTACCTGGTGACCTGATGGTTGTTTTACTTAGCAAGAGAGGGAGGGAAAGAATATCCACTTCTGGGTCTACAGTGCCCTGGGGTAGAAAGGGAAGCCATAGATTTCTGCAAATTGCCAACTTGAGGGAGCTTTGAGAAAGTTCTGCAGCAGTGTGTGCGAACAATCTAAGAGGCAAAATAGTCTCTCTTGGTCACTTTAGCTCAGTCCTTGACTTGACTCTGTTTACCCCACTTACATGTGACATTAGTATCCAGGGGCCAAATAATACACCCATAAGTTTGGTAGCGTGAAAGTCATGATCACAATGCCTACCTTCCCTGAACCCTTACCTCACACCAGACCTGGGCTGCACCAGGCACGTCTTACCTCTTGCAGTCCTTTTCAAGAACTGTGTGGGACAGGCATCAACAGGACCCACTGCATAATTTGCAGGCCCTAGGGCAAACTGAAAATCTGGGGTCCCTTGTTCAAAACATTTTAAAAATTTCAAGGCAGTGACAGCAGAGCATTCGACCAAGCCTGGGGCCCTTGTATGTACAAGGTTCTGTGCAATTACACAGGTTGCGTGCCCAAGACACTGGCCCTGGGTGTAAATATACCCATTTGATAGATGGAAATAATGAGGCTTGGAAAGGTTAAGAACTTGCCCTAAGTCTCTGTGTAAGAGAGCTGGATTCAAACATCCCATAGTCTGAGCGCCAAGAGAATGTCTAGCTTCTGCTCTAAACCTGGTTCTGTGTACAATAGCCTGTGTTGTGCGTGGAACTTCTTTCAGTTCCATTTGAGAAGGGAAAGGTAGCTGAGGAAGATGTTGGCTCAGCAGTGTCTTATCTGGGCAAGCAGATCTTTCAGGATGGGAGGCCAGCCTCGTGATAGCATCGCCCAGATTTCTTTCAGCAGAAGTTGCTATCTCTTTAAACCAAGCCGTATTCCCAGGCTTCCTGTAATTTCTCATGAGGTACCATGCGCCAGGTCAGCTTTTTGTGTTTCAAACAGAGAACTCCAAGTACCTCTTTATTCTTATCACAGAGTAAGTGGAATCCCTGGGCAGTGACTCATTTAGCGTTTTTCAATTTAGCTATTTTTCTTTTTCACTCATATTCACATCCAGTAAGAGCCTTGCTTTCATATTTCTCAAAATCCACACTCCACGGGTTCTCTCTGCTGTCATTGGCAGTGACATCACCCCTCTTATGATTACTAAGAGAACATCTAGTTTCAAAATATTTTTCTTAGAACTCTTGTAAGAATAATTTCTCAGAGTTCGTTTATCTCCCCCCTTCTTGTCCCCAGCGATTCCAATTCAATGTCAAATATCCAGGAAAAGTGAAAATCTATGTATATATGTTTTATATATAAAGTGAAAAACAAATATGTGTTTGTGTGTGTGTGAGTGTGTGTGTGTGAGTGTGTGTGTGTGTGTGTGTGTGTGTAGCCAGTCACAGGAGAATAGCCACAGTTCCTGAGAGGGCCCCCTTGATACACTGGGCTTAAGCTAAGAGGACTCCAGGTTGAGCACCAGAGTCGTACTGTGTGGCCTCGCCCAGACTCCCCATCTCTCCCAGCCTCATTTTCTTCCTCACCCAAATAAGGACCTCGGACCTCGGGATTTTGTGAGAATTAGCAAAACCAAAGTACGGGACACTGCTCTGCAAATTGCAAAGCTACTGCAGGCAGGAGGTGAGATTAGCTCTTGGATAAGAGCTCCAAATGTCTGAGATCTTTTTATTTTTTCTTTTCATTTTCTTCTTCTTTTTATTTTAATCACAAAGGCCCCCAAAAGGTGGCAACTTTGCGACAGTTACCTCCAGGGCACAGCCTTTGGGGGTGGGGGGGTGGGCCTGTGGGCCTGGACTCAACCAGCATCACTGGAGAGCTTTTTAAAACACGCCTGTGCTCAGCTACTCCCCAAGAGATGCATGTGAAATCCGGCTGGGGACGGAGAGGCCTTTACGTTTGATGAAAGCATCCACGTGCTTCTCATGCACCGTCAGGATCAAGAAACATGAAGTCAAGAGCGCCAGGGTACGGGTCTAGATGCTGTCCCCTTTGGAGTTGCCTGACATCGGGCAACTTTAACTCACTAAATGTCAGTTTTCTCAGCACCAAAATAGAACTGAAAGAATTATCCACATAACCACTGGTGGGAGTTAAATGGAATAATGCGTGCTTTTACCAAACGTCCTGGTGGGTTCTGCCAAAAGTCTTCCCTTGTTCTTTGGCTTGCAGGGATGCGGACTGCTTGCTAATAATCTGTTTTTGCTGTGGGAGCTACCGATAGCTCCCCTCTGTCTGGGCTGTGTGTTTTTTGCTTTATTCGATTTTGTTTGTTTTACGCGCTTGGTGCCGCATGCCTGAGCTCTCACCCCTTCACGACCATATTTTCCCTATGGGGCCTGGTGAATGTCTTCCGCACCTCACCCCACACATTCATTAACATAGTTGACTTGTTTGGAATTCCCTGCAGTGGCTCCTTCTGCCCTTGAAATTGCCTTTCTAGAAGGGTGACACATTAGGCAGAATTCAGGGCTTGGGCTGTTCCTTCTGTCTCTACACAGGCTCTATCTAGGCGCCATGGCTGGTGACTGGAGCCCTCCCTGTCCTTGGTCATCCCATTGCATTTCAGCCAATGCCCGGGCCTTGGAGTCTCCAGAGTGTTAGGAGACGTCTGTTATGTTTGGATGGCTGCTCTCTCATTCCGACCACTCCCCCAATGTCTAATACTCAACACTCATGTAATGAATGCAATGGCTTCTTGGCTTCCTGTTGACCCGACCGTTTCCACAGAAGTACGCTAGCTTTGTCAGAGGTGGTATTGAAAGGAACAAGAAGACAGATTGGCTTGAACAAGTGTGTTTCTGAGCCAAACTTTCTGGAATGCAGAGACATGAAGATTCCAGTGCACTGCTCTCTAAAATCCTGAAGCTCCTGTATCCCAGATGACAACAGTGAGAATCGCTGCCCTCCTCTTTCTCGTAATAGCAGCACACCTCATTTATTAAATACTAAATACAGGCCCGGCATCATTGCAAGTAGCTTATGTGTATAACCTTCACGAATCCGCATAACAACTCCGTGGCTTAACTACCACTATTATTTCCATTTGACAGAAGAGGACCTGGACATGGAGGCTTTAAACATCTGAGAGCCTTGTCCAAGTTCACCCACAGTAGCGAGTGGGGGAGATGGAATCTGCACTGATGTCTCTCAGATTCTAGATTGCAGACCATATTTATCCAATCCCCACTCATCTTCTCCCCTAGTCGGAGTAGACTGAAGTATTTCTTGCAGAGATATTTGTTCACACTTATGCTTATTTGGCTTCAGGAGAGAGTGAAAGAAAGTTTCTCAAACTTTGAGTCCAATATATCAGTTAGTAGTTAGTTTTACTAGAAATAATAGGAAATTCCAGAATAACAAGGAGCTAAAGAACATAGGAGTCTTTTTCTCTTTTATGTGAAGGAAGTCTAAAAATACAAATTTGTTGTCATCATGGACCCATGACCACATCTTTTTTTTCTCTACCTTCCTCTGTTAGCATTTAAACTCAAGGTTACTTCATGGTCCAAGATAGCTGCTTAGTTCCAGCCCTCACATCTGCCGTCTAGGCTAGCAGAAGGAGGATCCAGGGAGGTTCAAAAGTCCAAGAAAAATTTCTTGATTGAAATGTATTTTAATAAGTAATTTTATTTATTTATTGAAGTAAAATAAGGTTTATTTATTCAAGTATTTAGTCCCACAAGTATTTACTTCCACTTCATCACACAGCCTCACCTAGCTACAAAGGAACCTGGGAAATGTGCATATCAAAATGTCAGGGTTCTGCTTGGCAGAAGAGGAAAATGGACTTGGGGAGACTATGAGAGTGTCTGCCGCATCCAGCATGTCTGTTTACTTTAGACCACACACGTCCTCTAAAAACTGAATCTGGTTTGCTGTGATATTCACTTGGAAGATCTTCCAGAGATGAGGCTGTGTTCACAACTCCTGGCTCCCCCCACGCTCCATATGCCCAGTGCGGTCCTGAACACAAATGGTCATAGTCACCAACTAACCTGTCTGTCCATGATGCTGGACCCCAAGCAACTCAAGCAGGAACACTCAGTAACACCTGTGGGGGTGACCAGTAGCAATAAAGGCACCCACAAACACCAACATCCCTAGGTACTGATACGCCGAGCTTCAGTTACGTGCCCTGCACCGTGCTGAGCACAGCACAGGCTTCGTCGCGGTGCAGTGCTGTGAAATGTAGACATGAACTTGGCAGAGCCCAAGGAAGCCCCCCCCGCATCCAGATTTCTTGCCTCAAATGGGATTTGCATGAACTCATTCCCCAAGCAGAATTCTGCTGTTTCCTTCTATTTCTTACTCAAACAAAGAGGCAAAAGAAATTTACTCTTTCCTCTGTGGCATTAATCAAGATTCCATTTTCCCCTTCAGCTGAGCTAATTTTCGAGGAAGGTGCAGGTGAACGGACAAACAAGCTACCAGCTAGGTGCCCTTACCCCGTGCACGCATATTATCCTTTGCCTCGGGATTGAAGCAACCAGTCCACTTAGAGCTGTAATAACCTTGGAGCAGTGATTTCGCCTTCTGAGCCTGTGTCTTTTCCTATAACATGTAACCGTGCCCCGGGCACAAGAGCTAATGCCTCCGTGCTGGCAGAAAGTAATCGATTATTTCTTATTGTTACTGCTTTTATCACCTGGGGGAGATGCTGGCGTGACCACTCTTTGAAACTTGGCTTTGTTTTATATTATCAGCACCTGCTGATGAAAAGAATTTGGTGTTTCTTCTATAGGATGAGGGAAGCTTTTTCCCATGGCTCGCTCCTCGGGGTTCTACTCTGGACCCCGGTGGCCCCAGTACCCTGTGTGCTGGGCTCCTGGCTGGGGCGGCCACATGGCGCTTCTTCTCCGTTAATGATGGGTGCCCATTCACCAGATTTGTGCCAGGGATTTCCAGTCAGGGACTCGAAGGCGGCAGGACCAGGGTCCTGTAAATTCACCATCTCTGCTGTGTTCCATGTGCTGGGCTGACTGTGAAGAGCGGTGCAGTCTCTGTAAGAAGTTGCTCTGGGATGACATGGCCTCCAATGTGAAAAGGAGAGAAGGGTACAGAACCTTTTGGATTTTCTGTTAACAGGTCAACAGATTGAGCTTTCCCCTCTCTTGGTTTCCTGAGATGTAAAATGACAATGGCTTTGTTACGAATTCTGTGTTCCCGCGCCCTGTCCTATCCCTTACAAGTTGAAAGCTGCCCCTGGAGAACACAGTTGATAGCTCAACAAAGAATACATATTTTTACGTGCTACCCTAGTGAGTCACTTGACTTCTTATACTTGTAGATTCAAAAACACTTAAATATGTCCTGTGGTGAGTTTCTATGTCAAATGCCTCCCTGTCCTGTTCTTAGGACTGTCTTTGCAAACATTAAGCTCTTTCAAGATTGGTTTTTAGGCAAATTGTTTAGCCAGAGCTCATTCAGTGAGCCATTGCAGGTAAAAGACCTGGCCTCCTGGGCACACAGTAGGTGTTTAATAAATGCTGGTCCCTGCAATTTCTCACAAGTCAAAATTAGCTGAGCTTATGCCTTTGAAATGGAATCTTCTAATTCTTAGAAGACATATGTTTCTTGGTCGTGATTTTTGTCTCATTGGAAAAGAGCAGAATCAGCAAAAGGGCTTTCAGCAAGTCCCAGTGTCCTGGGCCTGTCACCCACGGGGCACACAGGGCTGTCTAGGTTTTCTCTGAAGCACTTTGCATTTCTTTTTCAGACACCCTATCTGGCTTCCGTCAGAGTTTCAAAGAGACCCGTCTGGGGAGCACAGAGATGCTAATGATAAGGTCTCTGCTGTAGCCGGGGGCTGAAGTGGCCTGGTGGGGATGTAGTGGGGATTAAGGCATGTTATCCGCAATGAGAATGAACTCCCGCGGCTGACTGTGGCAGTGCAACACCAGGCTTGGGCTGGGCATGCGGCTCGGGGCTTATTTTAGAGCCGAATGAAAGCAGGCAATTATCATGTTCTTTAACTATAATCAGCCAAACAGGATACAGGTAGCCACAAAATGGAGTTATTTAAAACAGTAACAAAATCACTTCAAAAAGGGTAATAATCTGGAAGTCTCTCTTTCTGCAACATCTAGTTAAAGCTGTCTAAGTGTGGAGAAGACAGGGAAGGCTTGCTTGTTCTGGAACCTCGTCCATGGCAATCCGATGAGGAAAGCTTCCATGGGAAATGAAAGACAGGAGCTCTGGCCCAGAGGCTGCCCCCCAGCTGTTGAGTTTGGCTTCACCCTATAAACTAGAGCCTTTTGAAAATGATCCGGGGAGAATCCTGAGCTTCCTGGGAGGATGGCTATCGAGGGGCTCTTGTTGGCCTCGCCAGGTGGTCGCTCCTGGCCCGCTGACCACAGACCTGAAAGCTGATTCTGGACTTTGGCTAGGAGACCTCGTCTTAAGCAGCATTTTCTGTGACATTCCAATGAGACTGGGATAGTGCACTGGGTGGAATTCTAAACATTTCCCAGAATCTTTCAGAGATTGCTCCTGAGAAGAAGGCAGAGTGAGGCGGACTCAGCTTGGCCCCTGTCGAATTCTGCCTCTGCCATTTGTTAGTGGTGTGAATCTGGATACACTACTGAGACTTGGTTTGGCCATCTGTGAAATGGGGATGATTAGAATCTATCTTGTTGGGATATGCTTCCAAGAGTACCTTGCTCAATGTTGCTAAATAGAGCTCAGTAGACATGAGCTGTTGTTATCACCGTCCTCAGCTATGAAGCCCACGGACAGAAGTCATCATCTCTCGATAACCCTGGTGCAAGTCCTGAAGGTGTCTTGTACCACAGTAACAGGTGTGAATTTTATGCTGCATTATATGTGCCAATGAGCTAAGAAAATCAGGGGACCTGGCCATCCTTCAGCCAGCTGGGTAAAGCCTGAGTCAATTCCCATTGCATTAAACACCATCCCCATTAATTAATAATGGCAATGAAAACCAGACTAATAAATTATAACGGCCGCTACAGCCCTGCCTTCTGTTGAATGCTTCCTCCGTACCGGATCCTGTGCTAAATGGTAATCCCACAACCGTCCCGATAAGGTAGCCATTTTTCTTACCTTTTCACAGAGGAAACTGAGGCACCCAAAGAGTAAACCAAAACAAAGCAAAACAAACAAACAAAACCACTGTAATAAGTGGACAAGTTAGGATTGAGCTCAGCTGTTACCGACTTCAAAGCTGCTGCGTTAACCACTAGGCCACAGGGCCAGTCACTTGAGCCCTTGGGAATGGGGTAGTTTTAAGATCCCAAACTCCAACAAAGAACAAAATGAGGCCTTCTGTTGTAAGGATAGTAACAAAGCGAGCATGCTACATAGTATATTTCAGTATATTTCCGCGTGTCTGATTATTTGAATCTCAGGACATCATTATGAGTCGTTTTACGAGGGAGAAAATGAAGCCTCAGAAGAGGATTAGCGTCTTGCTCAAGATTGTACCCTGGAGGGGCGCCTGGGTGGCTCAGTCGGTTAAGCGTCTGACTTCAGCTCAGGTCATGATCGCAGGGTCCTGGGATCGAGCCCAGAGTCGGGCTCCATGCTCCCTCTTTCTCTGCCCCTGCCTCTCCCCCAGCTCATGTGCGCTCTCTCTCTCTCTTTCAAATAAATAAACAAATAAATAAAATCTTAAAAAAAAAAAAAAAGAGAGAGAGAGATTGCACCCTGGATAATGGCACCCAGATAATAACCTTTCCAACCAAGGCCATACTGTGTCCACGTCTATAAGACTCCAAGCGCAGGCGTGTTCCACTCAACCCACGCTGCCTCTCACCACGCTCTGGCCCAGGTTCCAGCTGTAGGGACGGAGTGAGCAGTATGAAAAGGATGAAGCTAAGCATAATTCCTGCCAAGTCCTACGAGGCCCTTTCAGGCCACCTACAGAAACCCTCTGGATGCGGTGGAGACTGTGACATAGTGGGGCAGTCAAGGACCGAACAGAGTTGTCCCTTGTGGTCTGCAGTTGGTTCTGTGGCTGGGGGTAGCATCAGGGCTATGCCAATGGATGAGCATTTCAGTGGAAATTTGTTCAGGGACTTCCGTGAGCCAGACGCTTGGCTGGTTCATGGGCTTTGTTTCTCTCTCAATAAACTCAGATTCTCCTGGCATCTGCTGTAGAGGAAAAAGCCAGAGGACAGTGAACAACGCTAGAAGAAATGTTCTGATAAGGGAGAGACTTTGGGGATTTGCTGGGAGATCATGCGACCACAGGGGCCTTTCTGGGCTCTGCTGTCAAACACACCTATGTTGTGCTGGGTGGGGGCCCGTTTCCATCTTGATTTGGCCAAGCATGGTCAGTTTTCTACTTGGTGCCCATAAATCGTTCTTTGTTTAATCCACTTGTGTGATGCCTCTAGCTTATGGTCCAAAGGAGGAGTTCTTCATCCCTTAGTTTGAAGCTGACCCCTTTTATCTTGTTGTGACATCATCTCTTCAAGACTCAGGCAATCAGGCAATCGTTCGTGCCTTCATCTTTTGGAAGCCGAATGCCTTCTCCGTGCTGGGTGCTGGGCTAGCGCTCAGGGTCCAACACCAGTCCTGCTGCATGGAACTTCTATTCTAGTGTCCATTCCCAGCCCAACATTAAGTATGCTCCAGGTTAAACATGGTGTTATTCTAGAAAGGAATTCCTTCAGGGAGAATTCCTTGCAGTCATTTAGGAGTTCAGGTATTGCAGTATTAACATGTCATCTGGCAGTTATGTAATTTGGGCCAAACTTCAAGGGTCTCTTTTTTGGGGTGCCAGGATAGCCGGAAGGGGAGCTGGTGGGAGGATGGAAGTCATGTTGCCTTTGGGATAAGGTGTTTGCTCCTTCTAGAACCTTTAAGTGGCTATCAGAAACTGTCAGTCTCCATTCTCTGTAATGTTGTTGGTGAAGAATTAAAATATCTGGAACAACTATAAAGTGAAACGTCTTGGCAATTGAGTAAACCTCATAATTGGGAATGAGAGCTATACTTTCATCACCAGTGAAGAAAAAAAATATCAATTTTCTTGTTTCATAAATGGCATTGTTTTCAAAAGCAAAAATATAGTCACTGTTACGGTGGTGGTAGTTGGGAGTGGGGATTATAACCAATGAGCCAACTGGTTTCCAAAGAATTGTCAAAGTGCCGGGCTTATCTTGGTTCCGGGTTGTTTCCTAGTGCTTGAGAGAGACAGAGGACCCTGCCAATTCTGAACTCAGAATGGCCCTTCCCAGCTCTCCTGCACCCTGGAGACATGGCCCAAGTGGATTCCCTCCCGGGCCCAGAATCCAGTGCAGAACCGCAACATCCCTCTGGAGTATCCTAGTCCATGCAAATCACCCTTGTTTAAACCAAAATGATTGTTTCATCAAGCTGAGAGGTTTCTCATCCCTGTCTCCTTACCTAATCCTAATACACTTACTCCCTTTGCTCTCCAGGTTCCAAGTGTGACCTGGCCGTGTCTCCAGCCCATGACTTTGCATGTTCCTCGTTTGTCATCTTTATGAGGCCTGCATTTATTTGTGTTTGTCGCTGCTCACTTGATGGTGGTCTGGTGACCATTCACCATGCTGGTTCACACATAGCTTCCCATTTAGTGACCCTCTTTTCAATTCTTTCCTATAGAATTACCCTTTATGACTATCAAGCCATGTGCAGGGCCAACAAGGACAGCAGTGATGGCGCCAGTGGGCTACTGGATGTAAGTACAGTGCACTCACCCACAACACAGGAGCACGTTTCTATCTGTTTCTGAGTGTGAGCATACCTTTATCTTTGGAGTAATCCTTTATCTTCTTCCGAAACCATGACTGTGTTAAAGTATCTCCTGATTTTGCTGGTTAAGAAAAACCACTTCCATTCAAACCCAAATCCATTGCTTATATGAATGACAGTCGGGTCGAACGTCTTTGATGGACAAATGTGTCCCCTTTTGGTGGATATAAAAGGGGAGAAGTTTTGGTAATTCTCTCATTCTCATATAAAAGAGAATTTGGGTTGGTTCATCAAAAATCTCCCCTTTGGTTTGTAAGAAACCTATTAGCCTGTGGACAAATTCACATTTTGAACACAGATTCTCTACCCTAATCAAGTTACTGCTGAGTTTTGACGCATCATTTTCACTGGAGCTAGTTCCATCGGTGATGTCACAGTGGAGAGCCAATCAACATAGCTATTGGATCAATAGAAACAGGCTTTCAGACTGCCAGAAATTAACTGTTATAATTTACTCCCAGTTAAAAAATATAATTTACAGTGTATAAGCAATGTAAGCTTGGCCACCCGTCACCTGAAAATACAGGAAAAGCAGTTGCAGTATACTTTGACATAACCCCGCGTATGTGTATAATAAATATAATCTTTGCATGCTATCATTTTGTAAATTCCAAAAATTAACCTTAAATCTGGTTTGAAACACAAAATTTATGAGCCATTTTGGTTTTTAACATATAAACACACACCTTCTCATTTGCAGATGTAAGATCTTGCAAGGAAATTATTTAAAAGCCAAATATTTAGCATGGTTCTCCTCCACTGAGGGAACAAGAAATGATTTGGAGCTGGAAAATTTCTGAAAGGCAACTAGGGACTGAAAGTTCAATGTTTTGAAAAATAGCACTTTTTAGTGAGAATCAACATGCCTTTCCAAATCCAACTTCCCTAGACTTAGCATGAATATTTCTAGACTTAAAATGTTCCCAAGATACGTTTTCATCATTAGGCTTAAAAGCTCAATGGCTTTACCCTTCTGAATGATAATGTGCATTTAAATTTTTAATCCTGTATTTACATAATCCCTTTGTGTACCCCTACACTGAGCTAATGTCTGACACAGAATGCATGAGTGCCCTTCCTGCCCTCCCACCCAACCCCCTGCCCCCAGGGAGCTGCCCCTGTGCCTGTCCCTCCCCACCTCCCCAGCCTCCCTAATCCCTCTATTCATTCCCTCCTCCCAGGGACCCACACTAACAAGGACTCCTGAAATGTCACTACCCATCCTGGCAGGTACAAAGGCACAGAACTGTCCCAGGGTCTGACCACCAGGGTCTTTTTGAAAGAAAGATGGTTCTTTTCCAAGCAGTAAGAATAGAAGAGCAGAGCCACAGGACTGCAGGTCGCAGTTTTAGGAAAGAGTTAATGGTTCACATCCTTATCTTACCCTAATCCTGAGAGCCCTGTGATTCAGGGAATGATGTTGACACACTCAATTAAATCAGAGCAAGAGATCCAGTCTGAAATCTGTGTGGGCTGAGAATAACCCCAGTAGACTGTTATTATTGTTGTTTTGTTCATTGACTTACTGACCTGAAATAGGGAAATGTCGAGAATGGTTAGAGGTATATAAATTGGGTTTTGTTTTATTTAAGACTGGATAATTCCCCCATTCCTAGTTCTAGTCTTTATCATCAGAATGCTCAGAAGGTGGTATTAAATACCCATAACTTCAGAGACCAGGATTTAGCATTTCAATTCTCTGATAACCTAAAGGCAACCACAGAAGGTTCTGAGATTTTTCTGGACCTGCTATCTGGGGGTAGTGCTGTGCCAAAGTCAGCGCCTCTCTCAAGTGCCTCCACTCCTGGAATAGCTGGTATATGTAGATTCAAAGAACCAACTCAGGGGAGACCTGCTATTTTCCAGAATTTGAATTATCCACATAGAAAATATCACAGGGTAAACAATCCAACTGCTTTTTTAAATTAAAATATTCTAAAATAAAGATTAGGCTGTCAGTGCCTTCTTTTATAGACTCGAAGGGGAATTTCTGCAAGGATAAAATCACATGTTTATACGGTTGTCATTTTTTCCCCCAAGTCCAAATATGTATGTATGAGAAAAGGCAGCTTAAATCCTACATAACTCACGGGCAACATTAAAATCAAGTATATGCAACTCGTTCTTATTTCAGTGAATGACATACAGTGAGGGAGAACAGGGAATCACCTTTCTGAGGGGCAGATCTGTGAATTACCATTTGAAATTAGTTATATGATTTTAGCCCTTCAGCATTAGGCTGCAAAATATTAGCCCCTGGAGGGTAAGGGTTTAAACATCGTTTGCTGAACTTCCTTTTTCCTCCGAGAGATAACCCCTGTATTAGATCATGTTTATTTTACTTGTAAATCACATCTCACTACAAGGGAGTTCAAAGTTTTAAAATGTTAGTTTTAGGATACAGTATCCAACCATGTTCTCCTTTTAGCTAGAGCTTCACTGTTTTTTAACGTGATATCAATCTCTCTCGAAGAATAACATTGTCTTTATGTAAAGCCTTAAGTTAAACTACAAATTTCATATGTGATGCATTGTTTTCAATGAACCGAATTCTTCTCTTCAGCCTTATAATGCCTTCCTTGCTGCAGTAAAATGGATAATGACAGAACTTGTCTTGTAAGTACAATTTGCTGCTTTTTTGGACAGTAATATTGCTTTTCTTTTGTATTATAAAGTGAATTGGAAGACTGTGTTTCATGTTTTCAACAACCATTAGATTCAAAATACTCTGAGATAACCTCATTGAACATCTCGAAATATTGAAAGCTGAGACCAAAAAATTATCTTTCAGTGATTCATGGTCACTGCTTATGCCCTTATGTCATTGGTTAGCAGACTAACAGCTTGCAATATACAAACCAAATTTATTTATTGTGGTTAGTGTTAAATTTAACATAGATGTCTGGCTGTTTTTAATGCAGCCTGGGTGGGCTGTGGTCAGAAGAACAAATTGCCAGGGCTGCCCACTGTGCTCCTTCGGATGTGTTGGCATGTGCAAGAGCGCGGGGGGCTTGTGCCGGAAAGGGGGGCTTGTGCAGTCATGGGCCAGGGGCTGGGGGCTTTTCTCAGGTGTGAATTAATTGTTTACCTTGTCAAACTACGCTCCTATTGGGAGGGTGCTGGGTGCATCTGTGACTTAGGTCAGATTGAAATGGCACAAAGATGAAAGGCTTGACTCCCAGAAGAGATTGGACACGTGACAGAAACACTGTATCCCGTGAAAGGGAGGAATGCCACGGACGAGCATGAAAACCAGATTGTTTCAGCAGGACCAAACTCTCAGGTTCTGATTTTGCCCTCCGTGGCCCCGCTTCTGAGGGTCTGAGGCAGGTTTCTTACCATTTGACAAACAGCCATTGTCTTCTTTATTGCTTTAATGTAACCTATATTAATTTAACAACATTATAGATTGAAATTCATTTCTCTTCTGTACATAAGAGGCAGAAAATACAGTAACAGACAATAGGGAGATTTTGATCGATAGCGAGCCGCTGGAGGCAGTAGCCATGAGCCTGAAGGAGAAATGACGGAATTTTCATCTATCTCTCTTTGTTTGGAGGATGGTTTATATGACTTTTGCATTTTTTACTAGCAGTTGAGAAATTCTGATTGTTTTTTTTTTTTTTTTAAATTGCATTGTGGCATAATTTCATTGAGAAGTTTGTTCATCTGTGCCCCCCCCCCACACTCAGGCCTGAACAAGTTTGCAGTGCAGTATAAATCTCGAAAGCACCCTTTACTACTGTAAATCATTGTTTACGTAGAGAATATGCTATTTGTATCTCTGCATGAAGGCCGAGGAAGCCCTTCGGAAATCGACTTCTTACTATAGACTCAGACTATAACTGGAAAACCATTTCTGCCCACAAGCAGGGTATTTCTCAACAGAGTCCTGGAGTCTAGGGAAACCCAATTTCAGGGTTTGGCTGGCATGGGTGATAACACAGCCTTTCACAAGTAAGATAAAGCCCAGTGCAAATTCAGTGGTCACAGAACCAACCATACTGGTACCTTCCAATCATGTTGTTATTGTTTCAAATGCAGTGAGCAGTGCTGAATAACACTGTGTCGCTGTTCCATCCGGGGGGTACATGACCAAGTAACTCTGGGCTTTTGTGTCTTCTCTTTAGGTTCCTGGTGGAATTTAACCTCTGCAGTTGGTGGCACTCGGATATGACAGCAAAAGGTAAGCGGCAGCCAGTTCCTAGTTCCCAGCTCAGAGTGATAAAGCCGGGGTTCACTGGCTACTTTTCATCAAGGATGGGCTCACGTACGACTACCCAGGACAAAGTGATGATTTTTCGGCTCTATCAGCGAAAGGCTTCCTCTGCGCTTAAAATGAAAGGGAGACACATAGCCTCTTTCAGGCTGAGTGAATGCATAACCACTCTGGTTTTTTGTTTGTTTGTTTGTTTGATCGTTTTTTACAGTTATCCTCATAAAATATAAATCTAATCCTGTTACTCTCCCCACTCAAAAGCCTTCAATGATTTGAGCAGTAATTAGTAGAAACTCTTAGAGGTATGAGTGGCAGAGTTAGTTCAGTACGGATTTCAGTCCTGGCTCCAAGGTTTGCCTTTGGCAAGTCAGCTGATCTCTTCGAGACTCAGTTTCCCCATAGTAAGCAAAATGGGAGACATAATAAATAATAGTTATCTCCTATCACGTGTGTGTGTTTAATGATAAATCATACTATATGCTGACCATGGTGACTGGAACATAATGAGCCCTCAAAAACATGACAGCTGTAATTAACTTCTGATACCAGCGCTGACACTGTTGACCGCAATGTTGACTAGTCGAGTCCCCTGCCCTGCAAAGCAGTGCTCTTTAATGAGGGCCGTCTCACAGCCAGCTGCCCCACCTGCCCCGTCGCGCGCTGTTTCTCAGATAACGCTCTGCTTTCTTTCCTGTGTGCCTTCGTTCATGTTCATTTTCTTACCTGGGGTGACAGGAATTGGCAGTAGGTTAGATGGCTACCATTTTTATTATTATTTTTTTTAAATTATCTGTCTTTTTCAAAGAGGTAGATTAATATAGTCTCGGCCTTCCCCAGGTGCTGGATATATTCCAATCTGACTTTTCCTCTCCTGTCCCTTACGATCCAGTCGGGGAGGATTCCCCCAGTTCTTCCAGGAAGAGTTAGCAGCATTTCCTTCTTGCTTCCGTCCCAGTCAGCTCACGTATCTATTTCTCCAGCTCTTCCGTACCATGTTTGTCTCACTTTGTTGGCTTCACACTAGAATTTCTTGATGGCGGGAGCTATGCCTTGTGACCAGTGTCATCCCTTAGCACCTAACTAGTGCTCAGTGCATAGTAGGTGCTCAGTCTTCATGTACTGAATACCCTAACAATTCTTACGTCGGGTATGGCCATTATAGCTATTGTCATCATAGCTTTATAATTTACAAATAGGCCTCTGTTGCCTAAATTCAGGAACTCCCTCATTTCTTGTTAGAGTATGACACGGAGGGACGCCTACAGAGAGGTGCGCGTGGGCACGCAGCTGCACGGGATGGCCTCTGATTACAGTGAACCTAATCCAAGCGTGTGTGGGGTCGGCCCAAACCCGAGAAGCTGACGGCCCCACGGAACAGCATCTGGGTGCCCTGTTCTCTCTCACACTCACACACTCACTCTGTCCTGGTGACCCTCAGTGTGTGAGCCCCATACTTGTCCCTTCCTGTTGGGTTAGGACCTGCTTTGAATGTCCATAACCCCACTTCCAGAAATCTAAATAAACTGGGGTAGGAGCAAAGGATTCTAGGACAGGATGATTGTCTCTAAGGAGCTGGTGATTGCAAATACTGGTAACTCTTGAGATAATGAACAATAGGGACATTTCAAAATAAATGACAGCCCATCTACGGAGAGGCAAAGAAAACCTTTTAACAAGATTCTGTTTCTGAAAACAGATCTTTTTGACAAGATCAAAAATGCTCATGAAATTAAGTAATATAGCAAGATAAACAACATACAGAGCTGTATATACCCCAGAAAAACATCCAATAATGGGGGGAGATGGGGGATATGGAGTTAATTAGGGTCAGCAGTCAGTACGGCCAGTGTGGAGTCAATAAGCAGGGAGGAAAATATGAATTAGGAAGGGAAGACTATTATGTCCCCCAAGAAAATTTTACCTATAACACAAACCTGCTTTCAATGAAAATTGCACATGATCTGAAAGTGAGAGCTGAGAAGGGACCTACCAAAGGGTGCTTGCTCTCTTGTTCTATTTCCTTTTCTTATTCCACTAGCTTCTCCACAGTTTTACTCTTAGGAATGAAAAGGTTAGGTGAGATTAAAAGAGAGGGATGGAAGAAGGAAGATCAGTAGAGGCCAAGAGAATGCGTTGCAAGTTGGCCGTAGGGCTGCTCTGACCATGGCGCCAGTCCCTGGGGACAAGTCACCTCGGCTTCAAATTCGGCTTTGACCTCTGGGGTGCTAGAGCAGCCGTCTTGCCTCGATGAAGTGCTCTGGTCTGGAATCAGGCGGCCTTCCTCTGCTGCTCGCTAGCTGCTTGCTCCTGGGCAAGTCCCTTGGGGTCTCTGGGCTCTGGTTTCCCAGCTGGTCAGCAGAGATAACCAGGGACCTAAGGCAGGTGTGAGAGCGGGGTTAGGCGGGGCACGCCAGGCCCGTGGGCAGACACGGCACGGAGCAGGTGCTCCCCACATGGTGAACGGTGCTTACGCTTCGAGCAGCGGTGGCTTTTGTGACTGAGACTCTGGCTCAGGAGTGCGTTCAGTGCTGAGGGCAGTAGGCTGGTCATCGGGTCGTCTTCAGGGTTTGCCTTTTGGCGTCCCTCTTCACAACAGTGTGCCTGCCCCCCTCTGGCTGAGGAACTTCTGCGGTGAGAGAGGACGCCCCACCTCCTCGTGCCAACCTGCATCCCCGTGTCCCCCATTCCCACCCTGGCCTGCTTCCCTTTCCCATGACCTGCTGCCGTAGGCATCTCCCCACATTCTTGTGCAGGCCCTTCAGATTTGACCATCAGTTTAAAAGTTTTTGTTGTGTGCCAGGCACTGTGATCTTTGCTCAGACCAGTGGTTTTCAACCTGGTGGCAGATTTTTGTCCCAGGAGTCAGTGGAGTGTTTGGATGTCACAACTAGGGCTGGGGGTGGGAGTGCTACTGACAGCTGGTAGGTGGAATTCAGGGACGCTGCTAAGCACCCTAGGACACACAGCCACGCACAACGAAGAATCCTCCTACTCTAAATGTCAGGAGTGCCACTGTTGGGAAACCCTGGTGTAGACTGAAGAGTACGGGGTAGGGGATGAAGAATAAGGAAGAAGGATATGGGACACCTGGGTGGCTGCGTCAGTTAATGCATGTGCCTTCAGCCCAGGTCATGATCCCGGAGGCGCAGGATCGAGTCCCACATCGAGCTCCCCACTCAGCAGGGAGTCTGCTTCTCCCTCTGACCCTCCCCCCTCATGCTTTCTCTCTCACTCTCTCTCAAATAAGTAAGTAAATAAATATCTTTAAAAAAAAGGAAGAAATATATGGTCTTTGCAGTCATGATGCTTACAGAAATGTATGAAGGTTACCATTCTGAAATTTCACATCTCCTCGCCCCTGCTCCCCCTGTGCCAGGACCAGCAGCGGGCAGAATTTCAGCTAAGAGCGATCATGTGATACTTCAGCACTCCGTGTTCTGTTTTAGAAGCTTTTAAAAAAGTTCCTTAATCTATAATTCCAAGTCATGTCACCCTGTTGCCACACTGTGAGACCTTCCCCCAGACTGCAGACAGACCTTGTCAAGTGGTTGTATCATCAGCGCCCAGTGTGCTAACATGCAGTGTAGTGCTTTTCCATTTCCAGAGTGGGGGCACCAGACAATCTTTGGATCCTTTCATCATACCTGAGAGGTGGGGACTGCTGGAATTTGTCACTAAACCTTTCTGAGCTACCTGCATCAGACAGCTACTAGATGAAGGGCTTGGACATGAGCTAAGAGCTCAGCTAGATGGCGGTGAGCATAGCAGCTCACCTTCTTTGAACCACTGTGTGGGACCAGCTACTGTACGTGGATTGTCTCGTTCGGGCCTGTAGGGCTTTTTCCATTTCATGGATGGAGAAATGAATCAAATGGGGATGCATGGGCTTGTCCTCCGGGTTGCTATCAGCTGGGTATCTTTGTTAAAGGAAAATGGAAATTCTTAGACCCTGCACATAAGGAGAGAAAAGTTTCAAGCATCGCAGCAATATTGACTTGCAAGGTTTCTTCATTCTAAATTTACCATTCCCTCGCTAGATAAAGACCCTGTGCTGAGACATACATCTTTGTTTAGCTAAAAATGGAATCCATAATTACACTGCTTATCTGCTTCATTTCCTTAATGAAGGGGACTGTGGAGGCCCATTTCTGCTTGATTATCACAAAGGTATCATTTTGGCGAAGTTGCACAAAGAGAATGGAGCTTGCTGGCACCGAGTACGAATGGGGGTGCATTCACAGAGACAAAAGAAGAGGAAAGCTTTTCAGATGGCAACTCTATTCATTCCCAGTTGTCTGCCCATAATTACTGTGAACCCAAGTCAGTTATTCTCATCAGGGACATTTGTTGCTAAGGGAAAATTAAAGAAATTCAATTGTGTGGATGCTCCCCTGGGTGCTTCATTGCGAGTGAGTGGTAGGTCATGGCTTCAGCTTGAGACCGCTAGCCTAACAGGGACGGGAAGTCGAGCCGTATCACGGCCCAGAATGGAGGCACCAGGATGGGACCGTGCAGAAGCGGGTCTGGGCTTCCCGAGCTCACAGCAACGTGACTTTGGGCAGGCAATGTCACTTAATTTCTCTGGGCTATAGTTTCTTCATCTGTAAAATAGGAGAGCAGAGGGCATTCCTCGGTGCACAGTGGTGAGGGCTCTGTCCGTACAAAGGGCCTAGGGTCATGTTTGGCACGCAATGAGTGCTTCCCGCATATTGGCTGTGAAGGTGGTGACGGTGGTTTTGCTGTTTAAGTAAATGATGGTCATGGCGAGTCTCTTTCTGGGGGACTCAAGGCAGGCCATGTCTGCTTTCTGAACCCGTTTTCCCTACAATAAGGAATCAGCCCAGCTGAACTTGGTGACCTCTTGTACCTACACCTTTGTAAGATAATGCCTTGTAAATGCCCAATGGCTAAACCAGCACTCAGGAGATCACTGGCAGCCTGACCTATGGGTTCAAAATTGCATAGATAAGCAATAATGCCTGGCAAATAGATGTGGTGTCCATAGCACTCCAGACAAAGAAAGGTCTTCATAGTAAACCATGTTATTTAGGTTATATGTGGCCATGGTTTTATACGATAATTCGCATATGGTCCAAAAGCACAGCAAGGGACTTCCAGCCAATCTACAGTCGTGTTGCAAACAGACTCTATGGTTTATCCCCACATCAGTATGGGTGCCCTGCAATTGTCAAGGGAACAAGAATTTCATCTCCAGGAAGGATCAGAGCCAAATGCGCCTCACCATTGAGAGCGCTGGACTCATTCCATTGTAACTGGGCCCAGACAATTACAATTAGAGATGGTGCAATTATCGGGCCCATTTAAATCATGTGTGCTGCCTATCTCAGCCCGCCCCAAAGACCTTTTTTCCTTTCCTTCATTGGCCAAACTTCACAGAGCAGTTAAATATATGTGTGCTGGAGCCAGACAGCCCAAGTTCAAATTTTGGCTCTGCCACATACTTGCTGGATGAATTTGGGCAATTCATTCGGTTCTCTCCTCCATTCACTAATCTGCAAAACAGAGATAACCATGGTTCCCACCGTATAGTTTATTTTTTTTTTATTTTGTCATGTTTTACCGTTAAATAAATTAATACATATGAAGGAGAACAGCATCTGGCATGTAGTAATTTCCTAATAAATGTAGCTGTTACCATCATGAGCTTATTATGCGCCATCTGCATGCGTGTGCCGTATCCACTTGCAATCTCTGTTGTTGGGCGTTTTTTTTTTCTTGATCTTTATTTCATTTTAACGGACTCATTTTTGAAATTAAAATAATTTAAATATTAAAAGGAAGTTTCCCAACTTGAAAGTCACTCTCACTTGCTATACAAGGGAGTCAATTGTGAACACAAGAACCATGAAAATAAAAAGTGTGACCAAATTGTAGCCAGATGCTTGGAGCTTTATGTGTGGCCTCCCCAGATAAAAAAGAAAAGGAGGCGGTGGGGGGAGAGCAAATGAAAGAAAAATGAAAAAGAAAGAAAGGTGGGAAAAACTCCCTAGCATCCAACAAAGATGTCCTCCTGACAAAATCAGAGGCATTGGAGAAGAACTTGGAAGTGAATGATGTTTCTACCAGGTGCCCCTCTCTGTGCCGTTGCTGTTTGGCCCAGGCCACTGAGACTGACCTTGTCTTCCCCCTGAAGGCCGGCAATTTGTCATGAGGGCCTGAGATGCTTACATTCCCTTTGTCTGTTTGATTGCCTGAGAAACACCATTCAGGGGAATTATTCATATATTCAGCAAGCATGTGATGACATTTGCCATGAGCCAGCAGTGCAGGGCATGGGGGACAGGCAGTGTCCAGGACCCAGGCCTTTGGGAGCATGACACTCACCCATGCTGTCCCTGAAGTGCAGCCAGGAGTCAGGGAGGTAGTCATTGGCCTTTTCTAACCAAAGCAATACTTCAGAAAGGCGCCCGTTTCTGAGGATTCAGCGCAATAACACGCAGTCGTGTGGCAGTGAGCATGTTTGCTTAAAAAGCCCTCACAGTGTACCAGCCGCTTGCCAGGCATTAATTCATCTGATCCTCACACAACCATGTGAAGTTATTCCCTCTTATTCCCATTTGACAGAGCAGAACACTGAGGTGTCCGGAGATTGAACTCACCTGCTGTCCCACAGCCGTGGCAAGATTCATGACCCCTAGTTTGTGCCCTTAGCTACTGTGTAATTAGTCCAGCTCCTGGCATGTGGGTGGTGACATGCTCCCACAGCTAGTGTTTCATGAAGGCTGCATGTGTGTCTGCACCTGCATATATGTGAAAGTGTGCACACGTGTCCCTTGGTTAAGAGCTGTACCTACCTTGGTCTATTCATTACCCAGAACAACTCAGTGAGTTAGTATGGGCATCGGGCTGTATGTCAGTGACCAGCTTCTGAAACATCACACGTCATGCATAAAAAAGCTGATTGCATCCACTTCCCTTTCTTTTAGATGAGAATAATGACAACACATTATGCTTTAACCCCAAACCCCTAATCAATGTCCTCAAAATAATTAAAGCTTAATGAAAAGCCTATAAAAAATCCCAGTCATGTTAGAATTGGAATACATGCTTGGCACATGGCTTCCTGATTACCCACCAAATATCTGGTGGTTACCAAATGCTCCTTTAACACTTAGTGGTCCTGTGCGGGCTCACCTCGTGCCAGCAGCCTCCACATAGCCATTTCACAAAACATGTCCCCGTGCTCCTGACATCCCACCAACTGTATTTGGAATATAACTTGAGACTTTGTCAAAACATCATTTTGTTAAAATCCTATCGAGTTTTGGAGTTGGAAATGTAAATTATATATTCTATATATTTATAAATAGATGTTTATATTTCCATATAAACATCAGCCAAAAACTTTGTATAAAGTTCGGGTATTGGAAACCTATGAGCATTCTACTTGTAAGTTGTTTTTTTTTTTTTTTTTTTTTTAGAGGAGTGGGGAGGGGTAGAGGGAGAGGGTGAAAGAGAATGTTGAACAGGCTCCAATCCAGTGTGGAGCCCAATGCGGGGCTCGATCTCATAACACTGAATTTATGACCTGAGCCAAAATCGAGAGTCAGATCCTTAACCGACTGAGCCACCCAGGTGTCCCCGATTGGTAAGATGTTAATGAGTGACAAGTCCTGTGACCAAGTACCTGTACTATTGGCATCTCCATTTTGCAGATGGGAATACTGAGGATTAGCTAGAAGCGGTGGAACACGGGATTTATACTCCAAACTTCTCTGGCTTCAAAGTCTTCGCCTTTAACCACTGAGCTACCGTATCCACCGTCATTGTCATTCTAATGTTACAATGGCTTCCTTAGAATGCTAGTGTTGTAACTTCTTGTTATTGATTACTGTGTTACTACTACTTATTATTATTATTAACTGCATTTACTCAGCACTCATTGTGTTCCAGGTACTTTACTAAGTACTCAACATATAATGTCTCATTTACTTCTCACATCACCCTCTGATAGAGGGAGTATATTAGCCCCAATTTACACATTGAGAAAAATTGAAACTTAAAGAGTTTCTAGAACTTGCCCACTGGACATAACTTGTTTTTATTATTTTATCAACCACCGAGACTTTACCAAGTGCCTACTGGGTACCCATCCATGTACCAGGGTTATCTAGTGCTGAATTCCTGGACAACGACCTTCATAAGAGTAGGATCAGGTTCACGGCTGTGGTTCAAAGACATTACGTATTTTACTATTCCATATTTCAATTTTGTTTCTGTCATAAAACCACACAATTGTATCATGACCTTCGTCTCACCCTAAATAATATGGTGTAACTTCTATTTTATACATTTATTCAGATACACATATGTGTTGTTGCTAAGTTCAAGTAAGTCTGAAGTCAGAGACCCGTTGACTGATGTTGTCCCAGAAAGTATTCTTGTGATGCATAAATGATAGTGGATGAAGCCAACACAACGGCTTGAGGAATTATAGCTTATAGAGTTGCTTGGCAGATGAAATCACTTGACTAATTAGAAAATAATGCATTATGCTGTGCCTAGAAAAATCACAGCATGGCGGGAGCGGAACTGGGTTCTGAGTTACTGTGGGCTGCCAGTCACAAGAAAGCCTGTGCCTTTGTTCTTTATCTTTTTTCTTCTTCTCCTTCTTTTTTTTTTCCTATCCCTACAGCCCAGAAATTGAAACAGACCCTGGAGCCTTGTGATACTGAATATCCAGCATTTGTCTCTGAGCGCACCATCAAGGAAACCTCAGGGAACATTGCTTGTGAAGACTGCTCCAAGTAAGCCTCCCACCTCCTTTCTGCTCTGCGTAGGACTCCTATGCGCCATGTGTCTGGCCTGCTCACGATCACAGTTTAGAGATGGAAACATGGCTGCCCTCTTGTGTGAGGGTGTTTCCACCAGCTTGGAAAAAACACCTCTTGGCTTTGTTAGATCATTTAGAATTTGGGAAGCGTTCAAAAGGCTTGAGAAAGCATCCTGGAATAGACGAGGTTTTTAGTTGAGTTTATTGCTGGTTGGAAAACGTCCTAATTGGTGTTTTCCCAGTTGACAGTTGGCCATTTCAGCTATCTGTTGGGAAAAATCCTTCGGTGTCTTTCCTGGAGGCATCGAATCTTCAGGATTTGCTGAAATCTGGTGTCTGGGGAATGAGTCTTGGTTGCTTACTAGGCATTTCCCTGATTCCTAATGCCGTTCGGCCTTTTTTAATGGTTTTATCGATCATTTGGGTTTCTTTCCCCTTCATTTCTGTTGGCATTTGGCTGTTGGGTGATGAATCTACTCTTACTGGTTTGGGTGTTCTAGGTTTGGGGTGTGATTTCTTTGCAGTTGTATGCTTTATGTAAGTATCTTCCTAGTCCTTCATCTGACGACTCGTCTTATATAATGTCTTTAGATGCATGTAAATTTTCTTTTGCTTTTATTTTCATGTAGTCTAATTTATTCTTCCGTTCTTCTATGATTTGTGCGTTTGTGCTTTAAGAAGTTAGTCTCTGTCCTCACGGCATAATGGTATTCTCATATAGTTTTATTCCGAACGCTTCCAAGTGTTGACTTTCACATTTAGGGCTTGAATCCCTCTTGAATTCGTGTGTGTGCCATAAGGTAGGGTCTAATTTCATCTTTTCCAATATAATTCCCTGTTAACCAGCACTACTTATTGAATGTTCTTTTTTTCCCCCCCGATCGATTTATTGTGGCCCCTGTGTCATATAGGGTGAGTTGCCATCTGTATGCAGATCTGTTTCCAGGTTTTATGGTTTGTCAGTACTGAAATTATAGCTTTGTAATATGACTTGATATTTAGGAGAACAAATATCTTTTCTATATTCTTCTAAGAATATAGAAGAATATTCTTATTCTCTTTCATACTAATTTTGTAATCAGCTTGTTAATTTCCACAAATTATGATATGGTTCTGATTAAAATTGCTGTAAGTTATAGATTAATTTGAAGATAATTGCTATCTTGTATACTGCTGGAACTTTCCATTTATAAACTATGTATGTCTCTTTATTTACATGTTTTTTAATGTAGTTTTATAATTTTGTGTTAGATTTATACCTTGAAAGTGGATAGTTTTTCCTGCTCTCAGAAATACATTTAAAACTACATTTTCTAATTGGTAATTGCTAGAATATGAGAACATCACTGATTTCTGTATATAGAATATCTTGTATCCAGTTGCTAAATGCTCTTTTAGATTTAATAGCTTGTGTATGGCTTCTCTTGGACTTTTTTTCACACACAGTCACATCATTTGTGAAAATATTCATTTCTAACCTCCATATTTGTTTTGTTGCATAGAAGTAACTGGAATTGTTGACTAGAAGCAGGGAGAGTAGACAACTGTATCTTGTTCCTAATTTAAAGGAATTTCTTCTAATAATTCTATGTTAACTATGATGTTTGCTATAGGGTTTTTTTTATTGAGGTATAATTCACATATAATATCACATTCTTTTCAGCTGTACAACATAGTGATTCAACATGTGTGTACATTATGAAATGGTCACCACAATAAATCTAGCTCCCATCTGTCACCTTACAAAGTTAATGCAACGTCAGTGACTCTGTTCGCCATGATGTACATTACATCCTGATGATTATTTTATTGCTGAAAGTTTATACTTCTTGATCCTCTGCACCCATTTCTTCCCCCCCACCACCACCACCCCTTCCCCTCTGGCAACCACCAATCTTTCTTTTCTTCTATAAATATGAATTTTGTTTTGTTTTGTTGGTTTATTTTTTCGATTCCACATGTTAGCGAAATCATGTGGTATGCTATTGGGTTTTCTAAATTATAGTAAAATATTAATAATATTAAATTTACCTTTGTAACTATTTTTTAAGGAGATTTAGACGGTGATTTTCTTTTTAAGTTTATTTGTTTGTTTGTTTATATAATCTCTATACCTAGTGCGGGGTGGAACTCACCACCCCGGGATCAAGAATCACTGTTTTTCTAACTGAGTCAGCCAGGCCACCCCCATTGTAACTATTTTTAAGTGCACAGTTCAAGACCTTTAAGTACATTTGCAATGTCGTACAACCATAACCTATATCCATTTCCTGAGTTGTCTTAGATTTTTGATAGTTAACCAATTATCAGGTTAAAGAAAACCTCTTCAGGGGTGTTTGTTGCTCTTGTTGCCATTGTTTGAAATTTGAATGGAGGTTGAATTTTATCAAAACATTTTTCTCTACCTTCATTACCAAAATAATTTTTATTTGTTAATATCTTGAGTTACAGTGATAAAAATTTTTAAAAATTTAAATCATGAAATATATATACTATCTCTTTAATGGTAGATGGATTATCTCATGTGAAAACATGCTTCCTTTCCCAGGATGGTCTTTCATTGCCATGATTACAAAAGACAAAAGCCAAAACCATCTTGCTAGATCCATTTGTTCATGTTATATTGAAGTGGCCATCTGTGTTCAAGACGAAGAGTGGGTTAGGGACACCTGGGTGGATCCGTCGGCTAAGCATGACTCTTGATTTCAGCTCAAGCCATGATCTCAGGGTCCTGGGATCAAGCCCTGCATGTGGCTCGCCCTCAGCACGGGGACGGGGGAGAGTCTGCTAAAGTTTCTCTCTCCCTCTCCTTCTGCCCAACCCCCCCAAAATAAATAAATAAATCTTAAAAAAAGAAGAGTGGGCTATACTTTTCCTTTCATAGACTGTCATTAGGCTTTGCTATTGAGGTCATTTTATTGTTACAAAATAACTTGGATCTTATACGTTTTGTATAAGATTAAATTATCTGCTTCTTTTAGGTCTGGTAAAATTTACCCATAAAACTATGAACAACAGATAGGTTATTTATTCATTTATTTTATTTATTTATTTATTTTTCCAGTGTGAGTAAATTTTCAACTACCAAATTAGTTCCTTCAGTGGTTAGATATCTTTGGAGTCTCTATTTCTTTTTTAAATGATTTTGGTAATTATATTTCTTAGAAAATTGCCTGTTTCATCCCACTTCTCATGTTTATCACATGCATTTGTTAATAGTGTTTTCTTTTGATTAAAAATGCTGACAATTTGTGATTTTGCCCCGTTTTAAATCAATCTCTCTCTCTTCCCTTCTCCTCCCCTTTCCCCCCCACACCTCCTCTTCTCACACCCCTCCCCCTTTCTCTCTCTCTTTCCCTCCCCCTCCCTCTCTCTTTCTGTCCCTCTCACTCTCTCTCTCCCTATCTCTCTCTCCCTCCCCCTCTGTCTCTCTCTCTCAAATAAATAAATAAATAAATAACCATTATTTGTTTATCTGGAATTCAAATTTAATTAGCATCCCACATTTTTATTTGCTAAATCTGTCAACCCCTTAAAGCAAGCAATTCTTANCTCTCTCTACATACTAACAGATATGTTTGTTTTCTTTTCCTTTTCAAAGAACCATCATTTACTTTGTTAGATTTTCTCTGTTGTTTCTTTGTTTCTTTTTCATTTTATTTTGCTTCTTATCTGTATTATTACCTTTCTTCTATGTTTTTGGGATTTACTCTTTATTATTTTCTAACATTTTGTGTTTGATGCTTAGCTTTTGAAAATTCATATATATATATATATATAAAATAAATATATTTTACATGTGTAATTTTTCTCTGCATTTCACTTTATATAGGGTTGTCATTATTATTCAGCTGTGATAATTTTCTAATTTTCACCATATTTTTGATTGGTAAATTTTTAAATACTGTTTTAAGATTTCCTGATATATATGGGTTTTGAGGCTATCTTTTTTTTTCTTATTGATTGCTGTTAGATGACATTGCTGTCTGTATACCACATGGTCTGTCCAGAGACTTGTTTTGTTTTCTAGTACTTGTCCACATGGTTTTGAAAGCAGGTTTCATTCTCTAATAGCTGAGTACAGGGATTAATGCGTATCCATTGGATCAAATGTGTTTATTGTGTTTCAAACTTTTGTCCTTGTTGTTCTGTTTTAGATATCAGGCTCTCACCAGGCTTATGGATCTTTCTACTCCTTCACGTCATTCCTTTTACCTTGCTTTTTATATTTGGAAGCTATGTTACCATAGACATCCCTGTTCAGGACTGGTATAGCGTCCTGATAAATCATTCCTCTGATCACTACTGGATAGCCCTCTCTGGGAAAGTACTTTATGCTTTCATATCTATTTTGTTTGCTAACAGCACAGATGCAGTATTTCTTTGTTTGGTGACATATCCTAGACATGTTTTCCCCCTTCCTTCCATTTTTAACTTTCTTTTTTGTTTCTGTCATTTTGCATTAGGATTTTATCTTATAAATAGAATGCAGCTGGCTTTGGCATTTTTATTATCTCCATTATTGGAGATTTAATCCTTTATAATTTACTGTGCTTAGACAAGTTTGAATTTGTTTCTAGCATCATTTTATATGCTATCTCCATATCTTCCTTCCTTCCTTCCTTCCTTCCTTCCTTCCTTCCTTCCTTCCTTCCTTCCCTCCCTCTCTCCCTCCTTTCTCCCTTCCTCTTTCCCTCCCTTCCTTCTTTCATTTCCCTCCAATTGGACCTATTGAGTTTTCTCTATTCCTGTTTTTCCTTTCCTAGTATGTAAGGTATGCACCCTTGTCCTGAAGTGTGTGCCCTTAACTTGTACATGTTTCAGGATCTCTTCCCTCCTCCATGGAGAACAAACTCTTAGAACCTCTGACTTGGATTACCTTCCATCTCTTTCATGTGATATTTCCTAACATTTTAGCTCTGCTGTGTTTTTAACCTACCAAATATGTTATTATTGCTGTTGCTGCCTATAATAAATGGGATGTTTACCAGTTCGTTTACTCACTATTTTTTTAACCATTGCTTCTTGTTTTACAGTACTTTAGAAGTTTTTTGTTTTGTTTTGTTTTTTCCAGGAATGATCTAGGAGTGGTAAATGACCTCATGCTTTGTCTGCAATGCTTTATTTACTATGTGCTCTGCAGTGATCATTTAACTCCATGCTATCGAAATTGAAGTATTTTGAAGACACTATTCCACCGTCTCCTGAGTTTCAGTTTTGTACCTCTTTAGGTGGTCTGGCTTTCCCCTTCTCAGAGGGCTTTTCAAGGCCTTTTCTTTGATATTGTGGTTTCACTGACATGTGTCTGGATATAAATTTACTTCACTGTGTTTATGTACTTTCTTCTGGGTAATTTCCCTAAACTTGAGTTCGTTAATTTCCTTTTGGTTGTGTCTAGTCCTCTGCTTGGAGTATTAAAGTCTTCCTATTTATTTTTAGATGTATCATTTGCTTCTTTCAAAAATCTGTGTATTCTCATATACATTAAAGTTGCTAAGAAAGTAGATTTTAAAATATCTGTGTCTTCTTTATATAGATTCTTATTCTTAAATTTTCTATACCTAATTATAAAGGCCTTTTAGGGCTGTTTTAGTAGTTTAAATTGGGGGGGGTATCAATTTCCTCATCTCTTGTATCTGCTTTCTTTCCTTATAGATAATCGACTCATGTGTTCTGTCATTTTTGACCATGAACTGATTTTTACTATTCATTATTTTTTCTGTGGGAACAGAATAGAGCCTGAGTTTCTCTTCACAGTAGGTTTACAATGGGGCTTTAGTCATGTATCCTGTTAGTACTGACTGCCTGGGAATTCTTGTTATGTAAGTTTTTGTATTTAGGAGTTTCTGCGTCATATAATTACAGTAAATATTTTTCCTAAGCAGCATGTCGTTTCGGCTTAAAGTTTGATTTCTCATGCTAATATTGTTTTGCCCGTTCAGACCCCAGACAGCACCAGATTATCCACTTTTTACACTTAGTTCTAAATGTACACGTTGGCTTTTAGTGTCTTGTCTTGTAAGTTCTTTTGCTTTTAAGCATGCTTGTACTGTTTTACTATTTCATCTGGCATGTCTAAGTGTTTAGAGCGGAATGGCTTCCATATTGGCTTAATCCGCCATGTTATAGTTTGCTATTCTGACTGACAACTTCCTAGAACCACCCCAAGAAAGCACGGGAGTATGGTGGTTTAGTGTGGGAGCCGTGGCATCAGGGAATTCAGAGTGTGTGGACCCCAACTCCCATCATTGCTAGCTGTGTAACCTTGAGCAAAAACCTAAACTCTCTGAAACTCAGCCTTTCCCGGCTAATTTGGGGGATAGTAATAGTAAGCACAGCATAGGCTGGTTGTACGAATTAAGTGGGAAAATGTATGTTGTAGATTTAGCATGATGCCTGGAACAGAGGAAGTTCTCAATAAATGGCCCCATTTCATGCTAGCATAATGCCATACCAACTTCGTATGTAAAGATTTTGGCCCCCATTAACTGTTCTGTTAAAATGTGCATTCTCCTTTTGATAGTCTCATATCACTTTGCTACTGTAGAATTCCTGTAGGGAAAGGTACCACATATATGTAGTTTTGATGGCCAAAGTTCACATATACTTAAGGATCGTTGACAGCTCATGGCTCTGTAGCTCCATGAAGTGGACTCCATTGATTTTATAATGACTGCAAACCTTTTCAACCAGAGGGATATTGTATCCTAAGTAGTCAGAACTACAGACTTCCTACGGTAGCCAGTATGTCCTAGTGCACAATAGGTAATCAGATTTCGTGGAGTAAATTAGGTTTCTTATTTCCATTCTAGATGAGAAAACAGATAGAGCCAAGAAAGATGATTGCTAAGGCCAGCAGTATTTTTCCTTGTTGACTTGCAATCAGAAGCCAAAAATATGAATGCAGTTTGATTAAGTAAACTAAGATTTCAAACTGAAGAGAGATTATTTTTTATTCAGTGGAGCATAACTGCATTCCTGCTAAGGCCCAGGAATTGCAGGTGTATTGGGAAATTCAAGGGTGGATGAGATATGAAGTTGACACTCAGGGTATTTATATCCACTGTGATGAGTCTTCTTCGGCCCTTGACTTCCACACTGGGTTCAAGACTCACAGGAGGCTGGGAAGTTCAATGGCCCTGATCCCATTTGCTGGCAACACTGAAAAGATGTTGCAGGCTTTGGAGGATTTTTGTTTCTGAGCTTCAAGACCTCCACCTGGTAGCTCAGATCACAGATCAGCTGGGGTAACTAGTTGAATGAGAAATCAATTCATGACTATTTTTTTCCTAATCCAAAAATCCTTGTGAGGCTTTGTTATAAAATCATTGTAGAATGCTCGTATCAGACCAAAATAGGCTCCGGACAATAGTCTCAGATGTTGTGAAGGCCTGACCCTTCTAGTATCTTTTGCATATCCATCTTCCTCCCTTTCCTTGCTCCATTTTGTGAAATGAAGTTTATTAGAAGATACATCTGAGGGCTTATCAAAGTATTGATGAAGATAACAATTTGCGTTTTGTACGATCTTTGAATTCTTGGAATGAAATATGTTAAGGAGAAAAATAATGTTCTTTGACTTGTCCTCATTCCCTTGTCGATGGCTGGTAGATTTTTCAGTACAATGACCAACATGTTTGGTGGCAACCAGGAAACCGAATTCACACATCTGCTTTATATCTAATTCGTGTAGAAATTTGTCAACCTTTGCCTGGAAAGAGTGAGATTTTGCAGGACTGGTTCTCCAAGACAATTACGAATTTTCAACCAGCTTTGTAGGTGACTTCAGGTCAGGGGCAGTGACATTCAAAAATAACACAATTCTACAGCCTCTGGCCAGGAGCGATTTGGAAACTGAGTTTGGTGAAAATTATAGCATTTCAGAAATTACGCACTAAGATCTTTTTCAAAGAAAAACATCTCGCCTCCCGCAATGGAACATACAAAACTGTGTCCGTTACAACCCGTTCTGAAGGCAGCGGTTACTTTCTTCCACAAGCAATGGCAAACCATAGAGCAGCAATCCCAAAGAGCTGTGCGCTTCCCACGGGAACGTGCCTCGAGCTGCAGTGTGCTGGGGACCGCCATGAACAATCTGCCCATCTCTCAGACGGAAGCGGACGTCCTTAGTGCCTAGCCATTTTTGCCAGAACTCAGGAAACCATGTCAGGTGGTTCTGGCCACATAGTAAAAATCTTTTTGGTCTCCAGTGATCTTTGAAGACTGGCTGATCCTAACTCCGCTTTTATGTCCTGTTTCCGGCAGGAAAAAAAAAACTTGATGGTTTTATACGGAAAGTACATCAAGAGTTGACTCAATTGCTCTAAATAGAAACCTTCATATTGGCAACTCTGAAAGTGGACATGTATCTGTCTATATCATAGGCAGATATATTATAACAGAGGGATAGTATGCAATGTTTAAAAAAGGATTTTCAAAAATATAGGGTTTATTAGGAATGCAGGAGCCTAAAAGAAAATAAGAATTTACATAAGAATGTCGTTAGGGTTGGTGGTTTGGCTGCTTTAACCAGTAATTGTCGTCATTCAATATCCCACTGATTATTAAATTAATCTGTTATTCAAACAGCAATCGAAAACAGCTCAGCCCATATTTTCTGGGCATTTGTGACTGTCAACAAGTTTAACAAAATTGGATATCTGAAAAGAATGCAATGTTTTATGATTTTCCAATACGTTTCTTTCCTTCTTGATACCCTCTCAACCTTTGCTGAGACAGGGATCCTCTCGGAATGGAAACCAATCCCTAAGTTAACTACTTCTCACCCATTAAGAAAAATAATCAATCAAGAATAAAGGGGGGGGCGCCTGGGTGGCACAGCGGTTAAGCGTCTGCCTTCGGCTCAGGGCGTGATCCCGGCGTTGTGGGATCGAGNTAACATGGACAATGCCAGAGCTTTAAAAATCTTGTCACATTTCAATGCTGGCAAGATATTCATTTTTAAGAAAAATTAGTTGTTGTTTTTTTTTTTTTTTTTTTTTTTGGTTTTGTGTGTGTGTGTGTGTGTGTGTGTGTGTAAATGAGTGCGGATGTCTTTTTTGGGGGGTAGTATCACTCATCGCTTTTCATAAAAATTATGTTGCCATCAGTTTCACTTTGGGATCAGAACACAAGCTTTGCTCATCTTCTTGGAAGCCCCAAAAGCTGTGGCTACACTTTGCTTCTCTCATCACTTCTCCCCATGCGCCTTTCATTTGTCCGCTAAACTGAAAGAAAGTAATTGGTCTCGAAGCTGTGTTGACATGTTTCGTGGGCTACAGTTCAGAGAACCATAGTTCAGGGATTCCATTTTCCTACAAACTACTCCAATTTCCTGTTGAGGTCTCACACTGGGTGGGCGTTTTACCGCAAGTCTTCAGACTGTTCCCAGCGAATGCCCTGCAGGTGTTCTTACCAGTGGGCCTTCTGGAAACGACCTGTAAAATGGATCCATTGCACAATGGGGACATGGCGTCTTCCTGAGTCAAGGCTGAGAGACTGAGAGGCTGAGCTCGGGGCGGGGGTGGGGAAGGGGTGGTGGCTGAACTACAGCCTGGGCTACCATGCTTAATCACGTAAAGAGTTTAACCAGTTATTTAAACATCCGGGTTCTCTGCTCATCTGCCCAAGGGGCATAATACCTGCCTCAGAGGATCTGTACGTGGGTTAAAAAAAAAAAAAAGAAAAAGGATAACACTCATACGTAGCACAGTGCCCAGCACGGAGAAAATGCCACATAAATGGGAGAGATTTTTATAGAGCACAATCCACAAACCCATCTGTGTTGACAGGGATGTAGGAAAACCACAGAACTCCAGTCAGGCTCCCCTTCCAGATTTCTTAGACTGGAAGGTAAAACTACTAGTTTCAATCAGGAAAAGTAGTGGGTGAGGTTTCCGCTCCAACGAGACTGTCCTAGATAAAGTAGATCTTGGATTTTTGCCACTTCCTGGATCCACTTGAGCTCTTGGTTCATTAAAAAAAAAAAAATTGGAAATATGAATTAGGGACGACACATGCGCAATAGTGATCAGATACTTCATTACACAAATTGGACACAGACTTTGCCAGTGGGAGTACATTAGTGTCATGAATAATGTAATTTGTAGGCGTTAAAATGTAACAGTTTTAACCACTTAATTTTCAAGCGTACACTAATTTGTTGAAATATTTTTGTATCTCCTGCTCTATACATTCTTGCCAAACTACTGTACTCAATCTTGTTTAAAATGTGTAAATAAATGTAATTCAATTTCCCATGAAATAACCATTGGCCCTTTCCAGCGGGCTTAGTTCACTTCTAAACAAGACAACTTTCCACTCTACAATGAGATTAACACCAAAGGTCAAATTCTTCCCATTGGAGATCGAGGGCTGTGCAACTTATGTTCCTCCACATTTTCCCTTGGTGTCATTTACTCACTTAATACCTTGCCATGTTGGCTGCTAACGTGCAGGGCTGTGGATCACCCAGATCAAAATAGTTCCTGTCCTTTTGAATTTTACAGTGTCACACCCACACTGTGATGGAGGAAAGCCAGCCTCTTCTCCTCCCTATGTTCATTCTTCCTATTCTGCCTCTCAGAAAGGTGATAGAAATTACTCCTGGATCCTAAAAGTGATTTCTTTCCGCCAAGAAAGATTTAAAACATGATGACCACATCTGAAAGTTTCTCCACACTTGGTCATCTACTGTTGAGAATGTGCCACTCATCCCTTCATAAAGGGCTACCTTCTTTTCATATTATGGGTATGGTGCCAGGTTTGAATAATTCAATACTAGCTCTGACAATCGACAGCCTAGTTAGTGCTGTATGTGTGTGGTTGCTAAAAACATGTTGGCTTGAAACTTTAAAAAAGAGGGAAAGGGAGGTAAATGCTTATCTTGGGAGCTGTCTTTTGAATTGTTGAAATAGTGCCGGAAGAGGAAAACATGTCCCAGAGGCATCAGAATAATTGGGATTAAAACCTCTGGTTGATTTTCCTCCCAATTCTTTGGATCTCAGTTCAACGAGGTGCTTTACCGGAGACAGGACTTTACTGATTCTCTTTCTCAGATGCTCACAGGAAAAAGGCTCCCTATTCCAAACGCATGGACGATTACAACTTTGAGGTTCCAGATAGAATGATGGTTGTGTAGGTGTTGCTATCTTTACTTGCCCTTTGATAATCAGTGTTTGGAGAGGTTTTAGTACAGGAAATGTTGTAAATTACTGTTTTCCCTCATGAGTCCATGATGCAAAATGAGAGGGGCGCATGTCTATAATGACTAGGCAGGTCTCTACCTGACATGAATTAGTCTCACAATTTCCCATTTGTACATATCTTAATGTGTGGGAAAGCGGGGTGGGAGCACATGTACGTTTGGCTGGGCGCACAACACAGTGAGGCTTTCCTCTTCCATGCCGGAGGGTAGGAGACCAGCATAGCCAAGGAATATTTTTAGAATGTTTATTTGCATGTGGAATGGAAGAGTGCAGAGCTGTGTCCACACTATGGACGTTTTCGAGCTGCATTTCTGCGGTGCATTGTCTCCATCCCGATGGCTGTTTGTGCTGGGACGCCCACCATCCCTGCCTCAAAGAGCAGTCTGTGTTCCTCCCTTGGGCTGCCCGGTGCTACACCTGAAGTGGCTTAGCAAGTTGCCAAAGCCCTATAGATGTGTGTTTATTAACTCTCCAGCTTGCCCTCCATTTGTTTAGCTTGGAAAGAGTTTATATATTCCTATGGGTATTAAAAACCCATCTGATGTATTAAAGGAGCTCAAAGGATCAAAGTAGAAATGCTGCTTGAAATGCAGCATATTGAATATAGACATAAAATTTCTAGACACAAACCACTTTTTCACGGGACATTTTGTATACTTAAGAAGGGAATTCATTTTTTAATGATCAGCTTTTCTTTAGGATTGGCATTTCTCTCTCTCTCTCTCTCTTTTTCAGGTGAGCTCCAGTTCCACCTTTTTAGTATTGCTCATGATTTTGATAGGAAAGCCTGCTGGCAACCTAGGGGAGGCAGGCAGTAATCTCAGCACCATCTTCATGCCTAGAAAGATAACAGCCCAAGATCACATCGGCCACTGGCTCATGACCAAGGTTCTTCATGCATTTGGTAGAAAAATGGGTGGAGAGGTTACAAGATAAGGGTCAGAATCACCCATGATCCACATAAGGAGACGTGTAACTGATCAGGCAGAAGGATGTGGGAGAAATTCTCAGGTTAGGATCATTATATCAGATGCTTCTCAAGCAATGCACCACTACACTGACTTAGGAAAACAAATTGTACATTTTACAGATGATTCCATTTCTGTTGAAGTAGATTGCCCCTGCAGTCTTGCATTATTTCTGTACATCCAAGCCTATCTGAGAATTTATATATGATAGTTGTTTACTGAATGTCTACTTTTTGCTAAGAGGTTCGTGCCTATTTCCATGTTTATCATTCTTTCCATTTTTTCATTTCATCTGCATTTCACCAAGGAGGAATTTGAGACTCAGGAGTAGCACCCCTGACCAGTGCTACAGAGCTGCTAAGTACTTAATTTGAATTAGGTCGGTGTCTATCTAACTCTGAGGCCTGATAGCAAATTCCCGTGGCATCCAGGTGAATGTCTCTCTGTCATGGTCCCAAACCGTGTCAGACTGAGTTCATCTCACCATGAAGGTTTGCTCTGGAAACTGACAATTGCACCCTTCACTTGACCTATGGGAAGAAATTACAAACGTCCAATTTGACAAGATCTGTACATTTCCTGAATGCCAGTTTCATGCAAATCTCCATCAGATCTACTTGGAGGCTTTTTCACAGCATCTAGGGCATAACTGTTTAAGCATCTGTTTATTTGTCTTTCTCCCCCGCTACATCAGGTGAAATAGGCTGAACCATGGTAAAAAGTAGTTCAGGCTTTGGTATCATGCAAACCTGGGTTTGAATTCTCAATGCCATCACTTCCTAATAGGGCGAACTTAGCCAGCAAATGAATTACCCTTCTCAGTTGCCACCTGTTCATCTGTAAAGTGACGATGCTAATAGGGCCTACGGGGATTGGCTTGAAGTGAACATTACAAGGTACAGTTAAAAGGAAAAAAAGCTTCACCCAGCACCTGGCATTTAGTTGGTGTTCAGTGTCTGGGAGGTCTTCTGCTGAATTCGTTATAGATGGGACATATCCTGTTAATTCCTGTATTCTTAGCACTTACAATATGGCTTTGCCTATAAAATGGTGCTCAGAAAATTGTTGATTGAGACAAACATTCCCAAGAGAATAAACTTGTCAGTGAGCAACAGGGGACAGGGTGTGTGTGATTCTAGTAGCTGAGACACGTGCTATTTTGCGTGATATTTGAAAACAAGTATGTATATGTTTTGGAAACAACTAGAAGGTCAGATTCCCAAGAGTGGGAAGAGAACTTTGTGATTTTCCTTAGAAAAAGAGAAGATGGTCCAGAGAAGGGGCTTGCCTCAGGTCCTGCAGGGAGAAGCAGCCGATTCCAAATGCAAAATCCACTCGGTGGCCTGTGTAGGAATCTTCCTCTGTCACCTTGCTTCTTTTCCATAGCTGATAATTTTTAAAATAATTATTCACTCACTAACAATACGCAAATAAATGATGGCACAAGATATGAAACACAAATATAGTAAATAGTTCAAATAGTACATGAGGGTATGCAATGAGAATTAAATCTTCTCCCCCATAGCTAATAAATTTTAAAATAGCTATTAACTGAACACATAAATAAGTGATGATACAAAGTATGATACACAAATATAGTAAATAATTCAAACAGCATAAAGATATGCAATGAGAATTAAATCTCCTACCACCCATGACCCCCTACAACCTGTCTAGAGGACAGCCATTGTTTCTGGGTCCTAGTGCATCCCTCCAAGGATGTCTTCTGCAGATACAAACACGCAGGCATTTTCAGCATTCCACCGCTCATTTAGTACAGGAATGAGAGCATACTGTGCATACCGTCCATCACCTTTTCTTTTCCACCTGCCGAGACTGTCTTCACATCATTACATAGATTTGCCTTTTTATTTTAAAAAATCACCTGTGACTCCATTTTGGGGGTATTTTCATTTAACCCAAATTGGACCCAAAACATTGGCTACTTGAAGCAGAGTAGAGAGGAATGTTCTCATATAATATATAATTTATTTATTTGTATGATACATGACTAGAAGAATTGATGGGTCAAATGATAAGCATATTTATAATTTTGATATATCTTGCAGAAATGCACTCTGGAAAAGTTAAACCATTTTGTATTTCTACCAATTTATGAGGATTTACCTTAGTTATACTCTGTCCAGCACAGTGTGTCATCAAAATGTTGTGTCCTGCGCTAGTCTGGTAGATGAAAAGTAGAATATCACTGCTGTCTTAACTTTTCTATTCATGACTGAGGCTGAATGTATTTTCTATGTCTTCAAGTCATTTATATTTCTCTTTCTGTGTGTTCTCTAGTTAGATTCTTACCTCTGTTTTCTTCTTCTTGTTCTCTTCTTTTAAGGTATTAGACTTTTATATTAAGCTTATATAATAGCCATGTTAACTATTTATCCTGTGTATTACATGCAAAACAGAGCATATCATAATTATTTTCTCGTTACAAAAGTAATACATGTCTGGGGCNTATCACTGCTGTCTTAACTCTTCTATTCATGACTGAGGCTGAATGTATTTTCTATGTCTTCAAGTCATTTATATTTCTCTTTCTGTGTGTTCTCTAGTTAGATTCTTACCTCTGTTTTCTTCTTCTTGTTCTCTTCTTTTAAGGTATTAGACTTTTATATTAAGCTTATATAATAGCCATGTTAACTATTTATCCTGTGTATTACATGCAAAACAGAGCATATCATAATTATTTTCTCGTTACAAAAGTAATACATGTCTGGGGCGCCTGGGTGGCTCAGTCATTAAGCGTCTGCCTTTGTCTCAGGGCGTGACCCCGACGTTCTGGGATCGAGCCCCACATCAGGCTCCTCTGCTGGGAGCCTGCTTCTTCCTCTCCCACTCCCCCTGCCTGTGTTCCCACTCGCTGGCTGTCTCTCTCTCTCTGTCGAATAAATAAATAAAATCTTAAAAAAAAAAAAAAAAGTAATGCATGGCCTTATGGAAATGGTAGAGAAGTATCTACAGGCTTATCCTTCAGGAGTAAAACAACTGATAGAATTTTGGTGTATTTGCTTTCATTCATGTTTTTTGTAAGTTATTTTTCATTTGTTTTGTTTTTCAAAAATGCCACAATATTATAAATATTATTTTATGACATGCTTTTTTTTTAACTTGAAATGCCATGAGCATAATTCCTTGACCTTAAATAATTCTGCAACATAACTTTTTAAAATAATCACATAGTGTGCAGGTTTACTAATTTCCTTAACCAATCCCATTTCGGCTATTTATAGTATTTGCTATATAAGCAATGACATTGTAAGTGAATGTCTTTACTCCTAAAACTCTATATATCCATGTAATGATACACTTAGCATCAATTCCTAGAAGTAAAAGAGTGGGGAACCATTTTTTGTTAAGATGTCTTGAGAACAGTTAATTACATGATACAGATATAAATGTTTATTTTTCTTTTGATTCCTTTTTCTATTGTTTGTTTTCGGGGAAACGATGTAACTTTTACGAAGAACAGATAATACGTAGAAGTTATTTTCCAAAAAACCTTCTCCTGGAAGACATGATGCCAACTGAGAGTGGAAACTTAGTTTGTTATAAGCTTTTATTTCTCGTAATAAGGTGATAGAGGAGAAGCCTGTTTGCAATTTAGCCTAAGACGTAAGAAAAACAGAAAGTACTATAGTGATAGACAGGTTTATACATTTAATGCTTTTGTTAGTAATCATTTACAAACCTCCCTAGATGATTTTTTAAAGTCTACTTTTAACAAAAGGGATCGACTTCTAGTGGGGTGCCAACTTAATTATTTCAACTTAATAATAAGTTGAATAACTTTGAAATGACATTACACAGGCCTGTGGAGGGGTCACAGAAAAATGAGCCCCAGAAACACTTTCTGGATGTGTGAGCATGGCTGTAAGTACCACTAATCGGGAAAATTAAAGCAACATGAAAAATTGTTGCGATTAATGAGCCCTGATGAAAACAGGGTGAAGTGCTCAGGGTGTGTAAAGTCACAGCGTTCTCTGAGCAGGTCTGCATGCTCCAGATGCTGGCTGCAGCCTACAGTCAATGGCTCCAATAAATTACGCTAATGCTATTAATCCTAACCCTTTCCTGACGGGGCTTTTCTTCTCTTCCTGTGTCTTCACACAGCCTTCAAATGCATGCCTATCAAGCTTGGGAAATTGAATCGGCTTTTAAGAAAGGAGGCAAAACAAATAAATAGCATACACGCTTATTTCCTATCATTGAAAACTGCGTGCCAGGAAAGGAAGAGTGGAATGGTCAGGGTATTTAGGGTCAATCTGAAAATGCTGTCATGTGATGTCCCTACATATTATGGGAAGCAGTGAATGCAGGTAACTGTCTTGTAATTCATGGGCTAGGATAGAAATCGAATAGAATGTTCGCCCCCGTGATGGAGCAGACAGAGGAGAGAGATCTTCAAGGCGCTGGAGCTGGACTTCTCCACTTAATTTCGTTGTGAAGATGTGACATAATTTCATCAGGTGTTTTCCAAACAGTAGCGTGAAGTTGTTTTAAAAGTCAGATTGGACAGGGTAATAATGGCTGTTCTTCAGGGGACACCAGACCCCATGGGCACTTTCATTAAGCCACTTGGCTTAGGCTATTTACCACGTAACAAGCCGGTGAGCTGTATTGTGATTATCTCCATCCTATATTATTAGAACATCCTGTATGATTTATTTTTAAAGGATTTTACTTATTTCTATGCCAGAGAGAGTGAGAGAGAGTGAGCATACAAGCAGGGGGAGTGGCAGGCAGAGGGAGAAGCAGACTCCCTGCTAAGCAAGGAGCCTGATGCGGGACTTGATCCCAGGACCCTGGAATCATGACCTGAGCCGAAGGCAGATGCTTAACCGACTGAGCCACCCAGGCACCCCATATGATTTTTTTTTTTTTTAGATTCATTTATTTGACAGAGAGAGCACAAGCACAAGCAGAGGGAGCAGAAGGCAGGGGGAGAAGCAGGCTCCCCACTGAGCAAGGAGCCTGATGTGGGACTCGATCCCAGGACCCTGGGATCATGACCTGAGCTGAAGGCAGCTGCCCAACCGACTAAGCCACCCAGTGATTTATTTTTATAATATGATTTATTTTTAATAGTCACTGTGAGCAAAGGAATTTTATTTCCCACTTTTAAAAATGATGTCATTTTTCTATTTTTCTTCTTTTTTTAAAGATTTTATTTATTTATTTGAGAGAGAGAGCACAAGCGGCGTGAAAGGCAGAGGGAGAAGCAGACTATCCGCTGCATAGGGAGCCCGACTCGGGGCTCGATCCCCGGATTCTGGGATCATGATCCAGGCTGAAAGCAGACCCTTAACCGACTGAGCCACCCAGGCGCCCCCCTTTTTTCTTCTTTCATAATACTTAGCAGTAGTTTCCAACACAGGATAAGGCTTGTCAGAATCATCTGGGGTGCTTATGGGAGCGTCTGACCTCGGACCTCCCCCTGACCCACTGACTCCCAGTCCCCAGGAAGCGGGTCTGAGATTCTGTGTTTACTGGCTAGGTTCTCCAGACGGGGCTGATGCGCGGCCAGGCTGGGAGGCTTCCTGAGCGTCTCCCAGCATAAGTGCCCTAGGATGTGGCAGTACTTTCCGGGACTTTGTTGCCAAAAGCTTGACTGGCTCTCTTTTTTCTTATTGGCATACATTAAGAAGGGGCCAGAAATAACTCAGACGGAGAAAAAGAGGATGAAATCAAAAGTGAAGTACACCCAGAAATACCATTTGCATTTCACCCTCCCCGAAGATTCAGAGGTTGTTCGCAGTGATGCACGACTCACACCTGGGAGGTGTTATCACACAACTGGGCTCAGAGAAAGATGGCTAACCCAGCGTTTAAAGTCGAGCTGATGGAAAATGAGCGACGGTTCACAAGGGATGAGCAATCCTAGGTGAGCCGTGAACCAGGGCTTCGGGAAAAGCTGCACAGAATCCAGCCAGACATCATCGGCATCTTTGGGTGGAGGGATTTTGGAGCTTGTATCGCAGGATCTTGGAGAAAGCAGGTAATACCTCCCTGCAGGAGGGTGTGCCCAACTGTAAACAGAAGCCAGGATGCAGGAAGTCAGTCATTGCCTTCCATTTAGAAGGAGAAGAAAGTAAACAGGAATGGATTTCTCCAGATTACTGCCACCGTGATTTTTGAAGGATGAGAAAATTAACTGCTTAGTGTCTCATGGCAGACATTTCCCCTCTCATTTTCATGTATGTTTTATTTCTTTTTCTAAATCGTCTTCCACGATGTCACTTTCCTCCTCTGAAGTCGTCTTTTTTTTTTCCCTCTAGCATTAAACATACATATTTTTTAAAGCAAAAAACTAAGGTACAACCCTGCTGCTTTTAGATTAAAGTAAATATATTTTATTAAATGCATTCATTTATGAAATAATTTGTTCCCTGTGCACACATGTGGTGACGGACACTGTGGTGAGCACCCGGATTTAAAATCAAGTCTGTGGGGCTCTTTGCCCTTGAGCTTGTAATCTAGTTGCGTGACCTTCCAGAGAAGTCATCGCATCCGTGGAACAGTTTATTTTGCCTAATTTTGAAGACTCTCTTTCCTCTCTCACTAACTCTGGTAGTTGCTTCTAAAAGTTGGGCTATTTTGTCCAAAGAGACATGAAAACCTCAAGCAATCAAATTCTGTTGCAGGTGAACAATTCGGTCATGGTACCTAGAAGAGTCAGAGTAAAACCCATAGTAGGGTCTACGAATGTGTCCATTTTCTTTTAAACCTTTTCTCCCTCCCCCTCCCCCACACACCCTAAGTTATTAAGCTGATCATACCAGTTACCATTTTTCAACCTACAGTTTTTTCATGTTTGAGCTTCTTGAGGCCATATTTGTCCAATGAGTTTGAGCAGCGCTATTTATCCACGTATGAATATGTATCCGTAAGTATGATATGAAATGCTATACATACACATGTAAGCATTCATCTACAGGCATTCAATACAGTGCTGTGTATGGACATATGAATATGCATCTACAATTAAGCGATGTGTATGCATATAGGGATATTTAGAGATACGACATGTGGCATACGCGTATGTTAATACGCATTCACAAGTATGAAATGCTGTTATTCCTTATTCCTCTTATTTTTTTTTCTTTTTTTAGAGAGGGGGAGAGAGAATCTTAAGCAGGCTTGATGCCCAGCACGGAGCCTGATGTGGGGCTCGATCTCACAGCCCCGAGATCACGACCTGAGCCGAAATCAAGTCAGATCCTTAACTGTCTGAGCCACCCAGGTGCCCCCTTATTCCTCTTAGAAAATTAGAATTCATGTTAGTCTGTTAAAGGCTCTGAGAAATCCTGTAGTTGAACGAAGCTGTTGAGCTCCCTTTAACCAGGAATTCACCAAGCATTCATCAATATTTGGCAAAAGGATTTCATAAAACCCATCTTGAAAGCCACTCTGTTAGGCTAATTTCCATTACAGAATGGGTGAGATAGAAGTCTGTTATGACTTTTGAGATATTTATAAGATGATGCCTTGGACGTAATGCTAAGATAAATGAAATAGCCAGGATGCCGCATATCTATATATACTGAATAGGTAAATATTAATATATGGATGCACTTATGAAGCCAGGAGGTTTTGTAGGATGTACTAGCCTAGAGCCATGTGTCAAAGAGGAGGGAGTCAGCAGCTGTCTGACTGGGTTTGTAAAGTAGAGGGGCTATTCTTGGCTGTTTAGTTAAAAAGAACAGAAAGGAGGGACATGTTGGCTACACTGAAAGATTCTTCTAGCACCTTCCCAAAATACATTTCTTGAAAATAGGACCATAGGGAAACTTAAAAGAGGCATAAGCATTCATCACTCCACCCTTAGAACCCAAAGAACAGGAAGAGCCAGGCCCAGGGCTTTCTCGACCACGTCCATGTTTAGATAATGCCCCAGTGCGGTACTGTGGCATTCTTTTTATTTATCACAAGTGATAGTTTGCAGATTGACTAAAGGCAACACATGTAAAAAGTGCCAGAGTTCACAAAAAAGTTGATATATAAATCTTTTTGACCTTTCAGTGCTCACTGGTAAAGACTAATTTTTAAGCCTTCTCAATGGTAATGTCGTAAATATGCAAAATGAGGAATTACAGTATAATGAACCCCATGTGCACAGCTTCGACAATTACCAACATTCACCACTCTTGGTGCATTGAACCCCACCTACGTTCTTCTTATGATTATTAAACCATTAGTAGTACTGCTATTATTATTTTGCTAGAGTGTTTTAAAGCGAATCCCTGACATATTTTTTTCATCTGTAAATACTTTAGAGTATGAAGAGTACATCCCTTACGTAAAAGGACTTTGAAAAAACTTCTTAACCACAATGCCATTATCACACCCTATAAAATAACAGTAATTCTTAAATATAATCTCTCCCACCTGTCTATACTCAAGATTCACCAGTTGTTCGAAAGTGTGATATGTTATTTTCGTGTAAATGTAAAAGTTTAAAAAGTATAAAAATATTTTGTTTTTGTTTTTTGCTTTGTTTGAAGTCAGACCAAATGAATTGCACACGTTGCCTTGGGCTGTGAGGTCGTCTGTCCTGTATGATGCCCTATATTCTGGACTTGACCAGTTGCTTCCTGGGGCGTTAACCGGATTCTCTTTTCCTGGTAGTTTCTGTAAACTGATGGTTAGATGTTGACACTGATTAGACTCCGATCAAGTTTTTTCAGTGAGAATATTCTACAGACAGCGCCATGTACTTCCTATTACACGGCGTCAGGAGGCACGCAGGGCCACGGCGTCCTCACACTAGTGATACTGAAGTCTCGATCCTTTGGTTCATGGGTCAGCCTGACCCTTTCAAGGTGCCCTCAGTCTCCACCAGATGCTTTTATGATGATCCATTCCTGGATCGATTATTGCTCCAGAAAATTGGAAGATAACTAGAAAATGGTGGTTCTGCAGTCTTTTCTGAATGATTCATGATTTGAGTGACTCAACAGATAATTTGTACTGATAAAGGCAGGATAAATGCTTGACCCTTCCTCTGTATCCATGTTCAGAATAATGACTTGGTGCCTTAGCAACTTTCAGTGATGAACAAGTTGGCTTTTAAAGTAACATATGACAAACTTAAGGACTTAGATGTATTTATATGTGTTTTAATCCTTTGTGACTTAATGTCATTTTGATATGCAAGTTTTTTTTTATCTCTGGCCGGTGGGAACCCCTTTAGTTTGATCCCTGTGTTGTTTGTGACAAGATCGCATTGGTCTTTGATAGTTTCCTTGGATTCTGCATAACAGGATATTCTGGGCTTATTTTGTACATTTCATGCTTCAGATCTGGAATCAGCTATTTTCCAGGGAGGCTTGCTTGGTTCTAGTTATTGGGCGATATTATTTAGAGACCACAGTCTAGGCGCAAGCATTCATTCCCATGGCCTTGCCAAAATCTTCTGAGTCTTTTCAGGAGCAAGAGCCAGGAAATATCTATCTGTTTAGAAGGAGGAAATAAATCCAGGGCTTCTACCAATCATTCTGATTCCAACTCAAAACTGCATGATTTTTAATTAGCTACTCTGACTTACTCTTATGTCGAAAATCTCAGTCCCTAGCCACATTAACATATTAATCATTTGCTTAAGCAACAATATACGTAAAATTACTTTGAAATGGCAATACCGATATTATTGCTAACAATAGCATGACTGTGTGTTGTTTAAGAATTCTTTGTGGTCTTTTTGTTTGTTTGTTTTTAGGCTAGATCCCAAGATGGAATTAGTATGAAAATACTGTGTTTTAAAGTCAATGGAAATGCTTCTTTTCATTGTGTGTAATGCCAACACTTTCATATACAATAAGGGATTTTGTTTTTTCATCTGAAGAAGATTGCTTTTTTTTTTTAAGTTCTATAAAATGTGCTCTTAAGGTATCAAGGCCACAAGCGTGAAATGATGCAATTCAGGGCCACATCACTTCTATCCCCGATTCTCCATCCGTTTTCTCCCTGTCCTGTTTGGGAATCATTTTTATGAGCTCTTGGTTTAGCTTTCCACTGTTGTTTTTCTTTTTTTTAATATAAGAAAAAAAAGATGTAGTCAGGTTTTTCCCCTTTCTTTCACAAAAGGAAGCATAGCATCTGTGCTGTTCAGCACCTAATTTTTTATATTATCTATGCTGTAGATCTTTATCAGTTTGGGGAGTGAGATCTTCCTCATTCTTTTACACAGCTGCTCAGTAGGAGTCCGTTGTGTGGACATAGAAATACAGACGTTTATTCAGTCTTCTGTTGTTTGACATTTGGGTGGTTTCCAGTCTTTTCTAATTACACATGATCTTGCAATAAGTGGCTGAACCCATATATAGCTTAAATTTTTTAGCAGAATACTTGGGGATGGATTCATCGAAGTGGCATTGCTGGGTGAAAGGATAAATGCGTATGTAATTTTCCTTAGATATTGCCAAATTCTCATGGAGGTTGGACCGTTTTTCATTTCTTCCAGCAAATTCTGAGAGCGAGTACCTCTTACTTTTTAGCCGTGCCAATGAGAGTATTGTCAAACTCTTAGATATTTTTCCCAATCCACATGAAAAGTGTTTTTATTATAGTTTTAATTTTAATTTCTCTTATTAGAAGTGAGATTTGCAGATTTTTACATATGCTAGAAATATTTGTAGGGGTGCCTGGGTGGCACAGTTGGTGGCTCTTGATCTCGGCTCAGGTTAATAGCTCAGGGTCCTGAGTTTGAGTCCTGCGTGGGGCTCCAAGCTCAATGCGGAGTCTGCTTAAGATTCTTTCTCCCTCTCCCCTACCCCTCCCCCTGCTCATGCGGGCTCTCTCTCTCTTTAAAATGAATAAAATATTTTAAAAAAAGAAATATTATTTGTAGTAAAATATGTCGCAAATAATTTCCCAAGGATTCTTTTGCCTTTTTCAAGGAACCATTTTTTAAAAATTTTTCAGAGATTTTCTTTATTGTTCACTTTCTATTTCATTGATTATTATTTTCATCTTTATATTTACTTTTATTTTCTCTGGTTTTATTTGCTCTTTTGTGTGCGATTTCTTAAGGTAAAAGCCTAGATCATTATCTCTATTTTCTTTTCTAATATAAATATTTAAATCTATAAATTTCCCTCTAAGAATGATAATAGTAGATAGATTTTGAAATGTCGCCTTTTTACTGTCTTCCAGTGAAAAATATCTTCTAGTCTATGTTATAATTGTCTTTTTGCCTTATATGTTATCGAGAAGTATCCTCCTTGATTTTGCAAATATATGGAGAGCTTTTAGATTTTTTAATATTTGATTCCTACTTCAACTCTGTTGCGGTTAGAGATCATGTTTTGTGTGATTTCAGTCCTTTTAAGCTTATTAAGACTTATTTCACGGCCTCGTATATTGCCATCTTGGTGAATATTTTACAGGTACTTGGAAAGAATGTGTATTTGGCAATTTGGGATTGGAACATTCTTCCTTCGTTCTGTACATTTTTATTTTGTTATTTTGAGACTCTTATCAGTTGTATGCACTTAAAATTTTTATGTCTTTTTGATGAACTTTGTTATTTTCACTATTAGGAAATGGCCATCTTTATTGCTGGTGATATTCCCTGTCTTTTTCTGATATTAATATATTCAAACGAGCTTTCTTCTGCTCAGTGTTTGCCCATTGTATCATTACCATATTTTACTTTTGAGTCTGTGACTTTTTATTTAAATGCATCTCTTGGAAATACATACATTTTGGTCTTGCTTTTTAGTTCTTTTGTTGTTGATGTTTATGGTAGGGTTCATTACACTTTTTATTCCTGTGTTTAATTTATGTGTGATAACATTTGCCCTTTTTGGTGTAGAGTCTCGTGAGTTTTGACTAATACTTACAGTTGTATGTCTGCCATCACAATCAAAATATAACAGTTCCATCACCATTGAAAATTCTTCTGAGGTGTCCTTTTTGGTCAGCCCATCCCCCAAGCATAGCTCCTGGCTAGCAGTGATGTGTTTTCTATCCCTATAATTTAGCCTTTTCCAGAATGTCATATAAGTGAAATCATGCACGATGTAACTTTTTCAGTCTGTTTTCTTTTACTCAGCATAATGTAATGGAGATTTATTTATGTTATTGCTAGTATCAGTAGGACCTGTTCATGATTGAACAATATTCCATGGTAGGCTGGGGTGTACCATATTTCTTTATCCGTTCTCCAGTCCAGGGACATTTGGGCAGCTTGGAATTTTTAGTGATTATAAATAAAACCACTATAAACATTCACATATAGGTGTTTTTACGGACATAGTTGTCGTTTAACTTGAGTGAATACCTAGCAGTCGAATTGCTGGATTGTATGGTAATTTTATGTTTAATTTTGTTAAAAAAATCACCAAACTGTCTTACAAAGTGACTGTACCATTTTGCCCTCTTGCCAGCAGTGTATGGGAGTTCCAGTTGCTTCCCATCCTTGCAAGGTCTTGATTTTGTCATTAATACTGATCTGTCTTTATTTTAGCCATTCTATGAATAGCATAGTAGCATCTCATTGTGGTTTAGCATTTCCCTAATGAATAATGACTTTAGTTTCCTTCACATGTGCCTACCTGCCATCCACATATGCAATGAAATGCGTGTTCAAATGTTTAGCCCATTTAACAAAATTGGGTTGTTTTCTTTTTTACCGAGTGTTTTGAATGCTAAGAATTTTTTGCGTATTCTAGCTACAAGTCTTTTGTAGAAATATGTGATTTGAAAGTATTTTCTTCTAGCCTGTGGTTTGTCTTTTCATTTTCTTAGCAATGTCTTTCACAAAACAGAAACCACTTGATTTTGTTGAAATCCCATTATTTAACTTTTTAAAATGGATTGTGCTTTTTTTTTCATATTTAAGAAATCTTTGCCTAACCCCAGATCACAAAGATTTTCTCCTAGACTTTCCTCTAAAATTGTTATGCTCTTCAGCTTTACATTTAGGTCTGTAATCCATTCTGAATTATTTTGTGCATGATTACATGATGAGAGGTACAGAGTAAGCCTTTTTTGTTTTGTTTTGTTTTGTTTTGTTTGCATGTTGCTATCCAGTTATTCCATTATCACTTGTTGAGAAGAATCCTCGTTCCACTGAATTGCTTTTATACCTTTTTAAAAATCAAATGACTCTTCGTGTGTCTATGTCCGGACTCTATGTTATTCGGTTGATGCATGTATCTATCTTTCTCCAGTATAAAGCTGTCTTGATTACTGTAGCGTTATATTAAATCTTGAAATCAGGTCATCAGAATCCTTCACCTTTTTTTTTTTTTTTTACCTTTTTCAAAATGTCTGTGTCTATTCTAGTACATTTACCTTCCCATGTAAATTTTGAAGTAAACTTGTCAGTTTCTACTAGAAAATCCTGCTGGGATTTTGTTTGAAATTGGGTTAACTATATAGCTCAGTTTGAGAAGAATTAACATTAAAACCCTGCTTACTCTTCTAAATCATAGACATTGTGTATCTCTCCAATTATTTAGGTCTTCTTTAAACCTGTCCGGTAAATTCGCAGAGGGAAAGCATTTAGAATTTTATCAGTAGGTCTGATGATAGCTGTTAGCTTCATTAGATGCCCTTTATTAGGTTAAAGCAGTTCCATTTTCTTCCTAATTTTTTTTATCATGAAAGGATACAAAGGTTTCTTTTAAAAAATTGTCATCGTTTTATATGACAATCATATAGTTTTCCTAGTTTAGTCTTTTAATATAGTATATTACATTGATTTTTGAATCTTGAACCGCCTTGCCTTCCTGGAGTAAACCATACTTAGTCAAAGTGTATTATTCTTTTCATATGTTGCCGGATTAGAATTGTTAATACTATGTTGAGGCATTTTTGCTCTATGTTAATATGGTCTATTGTCATATAATGTCCTTTTCTTGTAATATTGCTGTCTGGTTTTGGTATCAGGATAATTCTGGCCTTATAAAGCAATGTGTGAAATGTTCTCTCTTTTATGTTCTAGAAGATTTTGGTAGAGGCTGTATTATTTTTTCTTTAAATGTTCAGGAGAACTTCCCAGTGAAGACTTCTGCGCATGGAGATTCCGTTGTAGGAAAATTTTTAACGACAAATTCAATTTATTTAATCAGTATAGCATTACTGAAATTGTCAACCTCTTTTTGAGTGAACTTTGGTAGTTTGCATCTTTCAAGGAATTTGTCCAGTTTGTCTCTGTTGTCAAATTTAAGGACATGCTATTATTATTTTTTGTATTCTCTTATTACCCTCTTAATATGTATAGGGTCTACTGAGGTTTCTTTTTTCAGAACTAATAGTTTTAGTTTGTGCCTTCTCTCTTTTTTACTTGATACTAGAAAAAACAGGCTAGAGATTTATTAGTTTTGTAGACAGTTTTAAAGAACCAGGTTTTAGTTTTATTGTTTCTCTTTGGGTTTTGTTTTCAGTTTTATTGTTCTTCTAGCTTTCTTACTTATTTTGTCATCCTTGTTTTGAAATTTCTTTTTCTAGACAGTTTCTATGACAAAAGCTTAGATTATTGATGTAAGAACTTTCTTCTTTTGTAAAATAAGCATTTACTACTAGAGATCTTCCTTGAAGCACTTGTGTAACTGCATCCCACAGATATTTACTTGTGATAAATATTTATGTGTTGTGTATTTTATTTTTCATTAAATTCAAAATATTTTCTCATTTTCCCTGCAGCTTCCTTTCTGACCTTAGAGTTATTTAGAAGTGTGTTATTCAATTTCAGAATATTTGGGGATTTTCCAGAAATGTTTCTGTCACTGATTTTGGATTTAATTTCATTACGGTTTGGGAACATTCTTTGTATAATTTTGATTCTTTTAAATTTGCTGAGATTTGCTTTTTGACCCATAACATGATCTAATTTGGTGTATGTTCCATATGCACTTGAAAATACATATATATATGTATATGTATGAAAATATACAATATTTTCTATATATTATATATATAATATATATAGTGCTGTGGTTGATTCAAGTGCTCTGTACATGTCAATTAGGTAAAACAATTTTCTATATCTTTACTGTATTTCTGTCCACTTCCTCTATTGCTATCAAGAGAAGGATGTTGCAGTCTCCAACTAAAATTATGGATTACCATTTTTTCTTTTCAGTGTGCATTAGATTTTGTTTCATTTATTTTGACATATTTGGTTGTTAGATACATACACATATAGGATTGTTATGACTTTTGGTGAATTAATTCCTATCGTTTTGTGATGTCCCTCTTTAAGCTTGAAATATTCCTTGCACTGAAGTATACTTTGTCTGATGTTAATGTAACTATCCCATCTTCCTTTTCTTTGGTAGTTTCATGGTATATCTTTTTAAATCTCTTCACTTTGAGCTTATCTGGGTGTTTATAATTAAAGTGAGTTTCTTGTAGACAGGATATAGTTGGATACTACATTTTTATCCAGTATGTCAGTCTCTATTTTTTAACTGGTATGTTTCAGTTATTTATTTAGTTAGTTAGTTAAAGTTTTTATTTTAATCCCAGTTAGCTAACATGCAGTGTTTTCTTAGTTTCAGGTGTACAATATAGTGATTCAGCAGTTACACACGTCACCCTGTGCTCACCCCGACAAGTGCACTCCTTAATCGCCATCACCTATTTAACCCATCCCCCACCTCCTCTCTGGTAACCATCACTTTGTTCTCTATAGTTAAGAGTCTATTTCTTGGTTTGCCTCTCTCTTTTTTCTCCCTATGATTGTTTGTTTTGTTTCTTAAATTCCACGTGAGTAAAATCATATGATATTTGTTTTTCTCTGACTGATTTCACTTAGCATTATACTCTCTAGCCCCATCCATGTCATTGCAAATGGCAAGATTTCATTCTTTTTTTTTTTTTTAAAGATTTTATTATTTATTCGACAGAGATAGAGACAGCCAGCGAGAGAGGGAACACAACCAGGGGGAGAGGGAGAGGGAAGAAGCAGGCTCATAGCAGAGAAGCCTGACGTGGGGCTCGATCCCATAACGCCGGGATCACGCCCTGAGCCGAAGGCAGACGCTTAACCGCTGTGCCACCCAGGCGCCCCTTCATTCTTTTTTATGGCTGAGTAATATTCCATTGTATGTAAACACCAGATCTTCTTTATCCATTCATCAATTGTTGGACACTTGGGCTGTTTCCATATCTTGGCTGTTGTAAATAATGCTACTATAAACATAGGGGTGCATGTATCCCTTTGAAATAGTATTCTTGTATTCTTTGGGTAAATACCCAGTAGTGCAATTGCTGGATCATAAGGTAGTTCTTTTTTTATCCTTTTGAGGAACCTCCATACTGTTTCCCTACAGTGGCTGCACCAGTTTGCATTCCCACCAACAGTGCGCGAGGGTTCCTTTTTCTCCAGATCCTTGCCAACACTTGTTGTTTCTTGTGTTATTTTAGCCATTCTACCAGGTGTGAGGTGATATCTCATTGTGGTTTTGATTTGCATTTCCCTGATGATGAGTGATGTTGAGCATCTTTTCATGTGTCTACTGGCCATCTGTATGTCTTCTTTGGAAAAATGTTCATGTCTTCTGCCCATTTTTTAATTGGATAATTCATTTTTTGGGTGTTGCATTTTCTAAGTTCTTTATTTATTTTAGATATTAACCCTTTACCATACCTGTCATTTGCAAATATCTTCCCCCATTCCATAGGTTGCCTTTTATTTTTGTTGATTGTTTCCTTCACTACGCAGAAGCTTTTTATTTAGGTAATATATTTTTGATGGAGCTATTGATATGTTTGGCTTAAAATATACCATCTTCCTGGTTGTTTTCTGTTTGTTCCTCTTCTCCTGTTTTATTTCCTCTTTTCTAGTCTATCTTCTTTTGTATTGTTTTATGATTCCAGTTTTTTCTGCTGCTGTCTTATTATTTATACCTTTTTTGGATTTCAGATGGTTGCAGTAAGGTTTACAACTTTCCTCTTCAATTTCTCAGGGGCTGCCTTCCAATAATATTAAATGATTTCATGTATAGTGTCCATGCATTATGATAATATACTCCCAGTTCCCCTCTCCCATTTTAAGCCAGTCAATATTTCTTCTATATATTTTCTGACCTATTCCCTCTTTATTTGTCTCCAGGATTCCAAATACACGTTTGTTAGACTTCTTGATACTATGTCATCATTTATTAAGGTTCTGTTCATTTCAGATATTTTATTCTTTCGATTTTAAGATTTGTACATGGTTCGTTTACATAGTTTCTATGTTTCTACTGAAATTGCTCCAACTCTTTGCTCAATATATCCATGGCTTTAGGCTCATTAACATATAAGTATAAATAAATATATGACCTACATGTCTGCCGTGTCTAATACCTGTGTCATACGTTGGTTTGTATTTAGTGACTAATTTTTCTTTTGATTTTTTTGTTACATTTGACTGCTTCTTCACACCTATAGCAAATTTTCCACACTGGATATTGTGGATTGTATATTATAGATGCCCCAGGTTTTGTTTTCTTCCTCTGGAAACTGTTGTTTTATTGTACTATGCATTTACATTACCAGTGGATCACCTTGCTTTTTTGGTGTCTTGGTTCTAGACTTTCTTAGGTGACTCTATTTCATTTTTGCCTCTAACCCTGGGATATAGTGCTTACTGCTTTAAAACTTCCTGCCTTGGCCATCTATAGAATTTGACCATGCTAGTTAAAAATGGTATACAGGTGTCACCCCAGGTCAACTAAACATTCAGAATTTTAAAGTTTTGGGGCACCTGGGTGGCTCAGTCGGTTAAACATCTGGCTTTTGGTTTTGGTTCAGGTTATGATCTCGGGGTCCTGGGATAGGGCCCCACGTTGAGCTCCGCATTCAGCGTTGAGTCTGCTTGTCCCTCTTCCTCTGCTCTCTCCCTCTCTCTCTCTCATAAATAAAATCTTTTTAAAAATAAATTTTAAATGTTAATATTTTGAGTCTAAACAACTCTTTTCCCTTTTTATAAGAAAAATCTGCTTCCTTGGAGTTGGCATAGAAGAAGCTAAAGGAGGAAGAAGATGATGGTTACAAATGACCCAAGTCTATTATCTCAGGCTGGAGAAATTAAAGAGTTTTGTACAAGGTGGAAATGATGTGATTTTGGAATGTTAATATGGGAAGGGAAGTCACTTCTGATATAGGAAAACTAAGGCTGAGAGAAGGAAGGGGACAATAGGTGACAAATACATGGTTTGCCTATTAGTTTCACTTGGAGAACTTGATTCAACTCCGCTGACTTTTGAACCAGTAAGCTTTGTATTATCTCCCACCTCCTCAATTGTATTCCTCCCCTCTATTTCATATTGCTATTCTCTGTGTGGAAATGGGAGATTAGTTCTGATTTTTGTTCTGGGAGACATTTTTCCCCCCTCTGTGTTGGAGTATATCACCAATCATCAGAAAAATTGGTGTGAACACCGATGTTTAAAATTGAGAACATTGCCTTTCATACAGTGTTTCTGGAATACATCTGTCTCTCTTGAAATTTCCCTATGGCTGTAAGTCTCCACCTCAGTGCTTGTATCTTCAAAATGAAAAATCTTGCTATTTTGTGATAAGAGCCTGTTGAATAGGCATGGGAATTATTAGAAGCATTGGTTTCAGAAGTTAGATCAGAAAATATAGCATACTACATAATTTCTCTGACTCCCTGGGACATTGATTCAAAGCTACAAGATATGGAATTTGGAAAGCTTAGAGTCAGAATAGAAACACGTGGATTCAGCCTTTATTTCAATCAGTGAAAACGTATTGCTCTTCACCTGTAGACCAAGCAGTTTTAAAGCTGATATGATAGCGGCATTCAGAGAGGCTTCCTTGTTGGCACTCACCCTAAGGATGTACGGTCACATTGGGCACATGGAAGAGAGCAGCAAGACTACTAAACTAAGGAGGTATTCCCATGTTCTTTCAATTAGTGATTTTGGAGAAATCTCACTCTGAGTTTACTATTTCTATTACTATACTATTTACTATAGTTTGCAAGTGAGATTATAGAGCAAAATGCTGATCACTGAGACCTATTTTTCTAAGTATGTGTGTCTATAGTCTAAAACATAGAAAGTCGTCATCCCATGCTTCTTGGTTCTTATTAAAATGCAATTCCTTCGGTGCCTGGGTGGCTCAGCCAGTTAGGCATCTGCCTTTGGCTTGGGTTGTGATCTTGGGGTCCTGGGATTGAGCCCAATGTTGGACTCTGCTCAGCAAAGAGTCTGCTTCCCCCTCTCACTCTCACTCTGTGCTCTCCCTCCCTCCCTCCCTCTCTCTCTCTCAAATATATTTTAAAAATGTAAAAAAAAAATTGCAATTCCTACTCATTGTAGGAAACTGAACCATAGAGAAATGTATGAAGAAAAAAATAAAATCACAGGCAATCTCACTACCTAGAACCGAGGCAGAGAATTTACATGCTTCAACTCTAAAGCCAGGTGGCCTGGATTTGAATCCCAGCTCCATGTCTGATTAGCCTAATAACCTCTGGGAAGTTACCTGGTTTCCTCATCTGTAAACTGGGGATAAGGAGAAATATTTAAACAGTGGTTTATTTCCTTCCAGTCTTTTTTTTTTTTTTTCTATGCAGAAGTGGCCCCATACTTAGCCTAATTTTTTCTTGCCCCTAACTTAGTATGCTGGACAAAATGCTTTTTTTCATGTAATGCAAGATGTCCAATCTTTGAGAAAACAAGTATTGATGGTCAGAGTCTGACTTTGCCAGAACACTTAAAATTAGATATTTAATTTCCCCGGTGAATTCCTTACACTTTTGAGTCTATTCGGGCCTCCTGGTGGTTCATTACGATGTTGCTCTATTTTGCTAAATGAATGTGACAATTCGCACGGAGATAGTGGAAGACAGTGTAAAGCTAGTTAATGGGAAATTATAACTGGTGAGCCCAAGGTAATGTTCAAAGGTCCCCTGCAGATCTAGAGACAGAGTCTCTGCTCTGAGTTGTGGCATGCCTACCGTCTCAACACTTCTCCGCAGGAGATTTTGTTGTTCGATGGGTAAGATGGCAGGCTGTAAAGTCTGACAGCTTACATCCAGACCATGGCTCTGAAACCTATTACCTGTGCTATCTTAAACCAAGATGGGTCCAAATTACTTAAGTTCCTTAATTAACTAATTAAAGTGCCCCTTTAATTTAGGGATAACATCACCTGGCTCATGGAGCTTTTGTGCAGTTTTCAGCAAAAGACCTTCACTTCCTGCATAGAGTGAGTGCTCAATGAGGGGGGATGCCGATGACTGGGATGGTATAAGGATGATGATGCTGGCGATCAGTTCCAGGGTCATGGCGAACACGAAGGTTTGATACTTTGATCCTTGGTGGGTTGTAGAACTTGGAAACGTTGTTTAACATCTCGAAGCTTGCATCAATGAAGATGGTAACTCTCTGAGCTGGTGTCAGGATTAAAGGGGACTGCGTGAGAAAGTGTTCGGCACAAGGCAAACCCTCTCTATAGGTTAGCTCTTATTCTCATTATTTATAACAACAGACACTACTGGTTCCAATGAATTATTGAATAAAGTCCTTACTCTTCTTAGGGGATTAGAAGAAAATGGCTCCTGTCATAATTAAGAGGATTTACTGAAGACCCTAGTACAAAAAAATACCAAGGTTGGAAAATAGCTCTTGTTGTTAGCTCTTTTGAGAGTCTCTTCTTCTAGAATGAGAAAAGCAAACTGGGTCCCTCTTGCTTTTGATTCTATGGGGCTCTCTCACCCAGATTTCAAACACAGAATACCATTCCTTACCACCTGCTTTGTGCCGATAATGCCAAAGAACTTCCCACCGAAGTTGTTTTTGGCTCTCCGTCGGCACCAAAAATCTCAACAAATCCTTGGTGGGGCTGAGGGGTGGAAGCCATTGTTACGGCTCTTTTTGACTCATTTTGTCAGCAGTGTGGTAAATACCACCACCACAGGACACTGCGCCTTGTAGACAAAGCACGCCTTGGGCTTTTTGTGTGCTATCCTCATCAGCAAGTCACAAATGGAATGCCATAATGTGTCCATTGTATATATTTTTGAATAAGTAAGTATAACAAAGACAATAGGCTTACTCCATCTAATCTCAGCTCTTAACAGTGAAAACATAGCGCCTTTCTTGTGCTAGTGGAATGGAGCAGCAGAAGCCTACACCATTCTGGTTCCTGGCAGGCCATCCCAGGTACACTTGCTGGGAACCAACCTGATGGCTTCTGAGCTCAACTCCCTAAAGCCTAAGTTTCCCAACTACAGTCTGACCAGGCAACATGTTGACCACCATAAGGAATTTAGGTGTGCATCAACTCGTATTCTTTCATTATAAATAAAAGAAAGCTCCCACTCAAGCAAGCTTAAACAATAAAGTGAGAAGCTGAGAGACAAGCTGCAGGTAAGGCTTACTCCAGTTTCCCAAAGGCTTGTCACCAAGACTTAGGTTTTCCATTTGCAGTTTCCAGTAGACACGCCCATTCAGGAGCACAGGAAAGCTGCCAGGGGCTCCTAAGGCTGAAAGCTTCCTTGTTCTCCAGTGTTGGGAGTAGAAATAAGAGTTCTGGGTTTCAGTCTGATTGGAAAAACTTAGGTCCAATGCCCACCTGAACCAGTCCCTTTCTTCAGGGGAAGGAATTGTACCAATCAGCTTAGGCTCGGGTAACAGGCCTGGGCAGGGCTAGCTCTTCAGAGGCACCTGGGCTGCCTGGAGGAAGGGTGGATTCCTGAACAGAGTAGGATATTGGTATCAAAAGAAGGGAGATTAGATATCAAAGAGAACTGCTTTAGAGCACTTGGGCAGGGCCCTCTTTTTTCTGAAATCAACCGGAAGCAAGGAGGCTTGGATCTCGCAGAGTCCTTAGAATTAGCCGTTCTGGGCTGCCGAAACCTTGGACTACATTCCGCACAACTCATTTGCCAGGGAACTTGTGCTACTTTGAATTATTTTTTTATCTTTGACAACTTTTTTCTTCATTACTCAATGAGCTTTAGTACTGAGCCAATGCATAGAAAACAAAATAAAGGTCTGTGTCTTGTTCTCAGAAGTCTAACCGGAGACAAAACCACCTGAACCAAAAAATAAGATAGCTCCCTGTCTGGCTATCTAGAGGAACGAAGGAAGGGGATGAGAAAGGGAAGGAGCTAGAGAGGGAGGCAGAAGGAAGGAAAGAAAGAAAGGAAGAAGAGACACTAGCTGGCTTACTCACGGTATTGCATTTTTGAGTAAATCTATCCCTCCTGCCGCCAACTCTAGAATTAGCTACATCAAGGAACCCACGGGGGAGCAACAGCTAGGTGGCCAATCAACTCCTAAAATTTGAAACATCTGCCTTTGTGACTTTTGATTTGAGCTTCTCTTGGAAAACATTTTTTTTTCTTTGTTTATTCATGGCTTCTTAATGTGTCTGTCCTCTGCGTCCTATCAGACACCCACAGGGGCCTCCTGAAGCTCAGTTTTAGCTGCTCTAGAGGCTAACTTCCATGTATTTCCCTGGGCTACCAAAAGAGAACTTTCTACAGGTTCCATAGCTTACAGTTTCCAGACCATTGCAAATGTTGCCTAGAGGAAAGTGCCTGTCCTTCCATCCTTTTCCAGTTGGTGGTAGAAGGGTAGTAACATGGCTCTGAGCATCCCGTTTCACGTGCATTTGGAAGTGTATGTGTCTTACGTATGTGGATGACGCGGGTGTCTACAATATGTCATGGGAACGTGGGAGTCATGCTTCCCTAAGACAGAGAGCTCTCTATGGAGAAGGCAACATTCAGTAAGTCTTTTATTTTTTATTTTTTATTTATTTTTTTAAAAGATGTTATTTATTTATTTGACAGAGAGAGAGAGACAGCCAGCGAGAGAGGGAACACAAGCAGGGGTAATGGGAGAGGAAGAAGCAGGCTCATAGCGGAGGAGCCTGATGCGGGGCCTGATCCCATAACGCTGGGATCATGCCCTGAGCCGAAGGCAGACGTTTAACCGCTGTGCCACCCAGGCGCCCCTCAGTAAGTCTTTTAGAACTGAGTCCATGTTCTTTGCAACACTCAGAGCCTTGCTGGTTCCTGAGCCAGCAGCATCAGCACTACCTGGGAGCAGGTGAGAAAGGCAAATTCATTGCCCCCACTCTAGAGCCACTGAACAGAATGTGCATTTCAACAAGATCCTCAGGTCATCCGTAAGCATGGTGGGTTTGGAGAGCCCTCCTTTAGATCAGAAGGGCCTCAGCCTTTGCAGGCAGTGGAATCACTTGAGTAGCTTAAAAAAATACACATGCCTTGGCTCTACATTCCAGATCCATATACTTTGTTTTCTGTGTGGCCCAGGCATCAGTTGAAAACACGGAACAAAATAAAACGAGAAGCTCCTTGGGTGATTCTAACGAGCTCTGTCCGGGTCTCAGCACTGAGGGAGAAGACGCGTGATGTGCTCAAGGGCCCGTGGCAGTGAGCATGGCTGGTGGTGTGAAAGAAGGTGGCCTAGGGGTTGGGGCAGCTGAATCCGTCAGGCTGGAGAGAGAGGCAGCTGGACCATACAGGCTCTCGTTTGCCTCCCTCGTGTGCACACCATTGCGTCGATGCTAAGGGAGCCGTGGAAGGGTACAAAGCCGGGGATGGAGTGGCCAGCCTTGCATTTGGGAAGTATTATCCCACCTCAAGAATGGAGAGGGGCTTACGGCAGGGAAGCCAGTTGAAAGTGCTAAAAATGAGACAGGTTGGGAGGGCCGGTTACATAATTTGCAGGGCCCAGTACAAAATGCAAATGTGAGCTGCTGCTTCAAAAAGGAGGAGAAAAGTGGTATTAAACGTACCTAAACGGTAAAACATTTTCCTTCTCTCTGTCTCTCTTGCCCTGGCATGCTACTTTTTCTTTGCTATTTGATCTTGTGCTCCCTCAGACGCAGGGCCTCTGACTGGTAAGTGAAGACCCTCAGAGGCACCCCCAGGTCCTGCCCCCATGACTCCAGGGTGTGCAGCCTGCAGGCTGCTCGGTGCCCATGTCCTACTTAGAGAAATAGTTAAAGAATGCAAATTTAAAGATAAAATTAAAAATTTCAAGATAGTGACGGTTTACTACTCTGCGGTACTGACACGCCCTTCTGAGCATAGGTCCCTGGTGACCACGCTGGTGCTCCCGCAGGAGGCTGGCCCTGAGCCGTGGCAGATGGGAGGGTGGGTTTGAGCCGTATGGAGGTGATGGCCAAATCAGCACGTGGTGACCTTCAAAGAGGACCACGCCGCGAATCACGGCAAGATCTCTGGTTTGTGCGATTGATAGACAATAGACATTGGTACTATTAAGGGATCCAGGGAAACAGGGGCATTAATTATTGGGACTGCGGGCAGGGGCAACTTTTAGGTACCTGCGAATACTCGCCTCGTTCCAACATTTAACCATCCCTCTTATCTCTCGTTTAATTGCGTGGGCTGGCACTGTCAGGACAAGGATAAATAGTGGAGGGGACAGTGAGCCCCTATGTCTTCTTCCGACTCTAATTACACAGCTCTGAGTCCTTTATCCTGAACCTGACGCTAAATGTGGTTTGCCATCAAGTGCCTATTTCTGTTCTCTTAAAGATTGTTTTCAGAGATAAGATTTTCGTGAAATGTCTTTTAGATGCCTACAACGCACCCCGCAGCACTGGTTCTTTTCCAATTCCATACGTGAATACGCTTACGGGAGGATGCGAACAGGATGTCAAGTGGGGGTTTCCTTGTAGTCCGGGATTGAGGTGAGGACAGAGTGGCACTAGGCACCACAAGTTCTAAAGAGAACAGCCTTTGAGCCCCAAGCCTGTTTGAGGATAGGCAACTGGCCCACCTTTCATCTGCCATGTGAATATTGATGAGGGACCCAATAGGAAAGAGATTGGGGTTCCTGGAAAGAGGTTCTTCCCTCCAGGGGGCGCTGTTTCCTGCTGGGAGCCAGATGGGCAGTGGAGGAATGCTCCAGGAGACTCTTCTAGAGTTTGGGGGTGCCTGAAGAAGGGCAAGTCCAGCCCTGGTCAAATGTCTGCTAGGCAACAGATATACAATATGTCCATGTACCTGTCTGAACAAGGCAAAGAGACCTGGAGGGAAAGAGTGAAGGTTGGAGAAGGGACAGCACTGAAGTGGCCTGTGTCTGGGCCAGCAAAGATCTGCGTTTCCCAAGAGTCAGGTGGACAGTGGGGAAGATACTGGTCATCTCGCTTGAACCCAGCAAGATGACTGCTCTCCGGATGAGTCCACACAAGGGCAAGAAGTTTGCAGGAACTGCTGATGGTAGTTGCTATGTGGGTGGCCCCACTGGGGCATGTTGAGGAGCTGGGGGTCCTCTGAAGAATCCATCAGAACCTCACAAGAGAGCCAGCCTGTGGACGCGGGGCAGCACAGAAGGTACCAAAGGCCAAGCCGAGTTGTAAGACGACAAGCTGCGGTGAGACAGTTGCACGGCAGCCTGGTAACTGCGGAAGTAGCTAGAACCTAGAAGCTCAAAGGGAGAATAATGTAGAGCTTTGAACTAGATGCGAAATCAGAGTAGCCAACTAGCCTGGCCTAATTGTACTAATCTGAAGTTGTCAGAAAGTTACGGAATCCATACAGGATATCACTGAGAGATGAGGAAGCAGGAAATCCACATGGCAGGCTGGAAAACAATCAAGAAAGGAAGGAGGGAAGGAATTGTTTCATGTTTCTATTAAGCCCTGACACGTTTTGGGGGCTGAGCAGGTGAGGCCCTGCTATTTATTCTTTTACCTTCTTTGGGCTGAGCAGGAGTAGGGGCTGGACGCCTGCACCTCCCCCATGATAGTATGGCTGTGGAGATGTGCTAGAACACATCCTTACTATTTAACTTCTAGTTTGAATTTAAATAGTCACCAAATGTTTGTCCCCCCCGCCCCAAGTTATGGGCCTGGATCAGCGTAGGCCTCTTGGAGGCATGTTGGGGGAGGACAGGCAGCTTCCTACCCCTAAGGAGAGTAAGATCCCATTGGAGAGCCACAGTTACATACCCAGCCCCTCCGGAGAACAGTACTACAAAGGACAAGATTGGTGCTGGTTTCAAATAAATCCCCCGTGACTTACTCATTGTCTTTTATTTTGTGTTAGGATGAAATCTGGGAATTTTATAAATGGTGAAAATCTATAACGGGAGAAAGATTTCAAATTGTTTTTTAGAGTCCCTCCTGCCCCGAGTATTTGTCAAGTCACCGTTTTGTACCCAATTAATAAAAGACAAGCCAACCAAGTTCTGCAAATGTTCGCCGTGGGGCCTCTGGGTGTCTTGTGCCTGAGTCTTTCCCATCACGCGTGTTTGTCCAGGGAGCACGTGAGGGAAGCAACAAAGCCCATCTTAGTGGATAGTGTGCAGCTAATAGTCTCTCTTGTCAGGGGAGGCTGTCTTGAAATCACATCATTTCCTCCCCCCACCGCTAGTCCTTCTCAGTCTATATCCAGTGGAAAAGGGAGGACTGGGTTATTTCAGTTCCGGCAATGGACACATCAAAATTGCCTCCCTCTTCCCTCCTCTTTCCCTGGAGGACCTAATTTATTTCACGCATTTTGACCTATCCCTGCTTAGAAACCGCCGCTGTGATTCTGTGTTGAAGCATTTCCCTGCTGCCTTTTTTGGCCCCCAGGCAAACCCAGGCCACAGTTCCTCTGCACAATGATGTCAGTCTGGCTGCTGGGCCCAGCTGGATGGAGGTGTGTTTTATGAAGTTCAACCCTGCACCCTGGGCCATAAATACACGTTGTGCACATAAATGTACAGCTAACATTGCCCAGACCCCTCCGAAGCACCATGTTAATAAGCAGACAGTAAGTCTTTAAAATATGGAAAAGCAGTTAATCTTTCCGCTGGCAAATCCTTTGTAGGGGGGTGTTTTCCTCTGGTTCAGGATAGCTGCATGCAAGGCTTTTCATTTCGTAGGATTTGGCGGGGGAAGAAGTTTGCTGTGGGGCTTCCTTGAGAACACTCGGGGAGCCTTCTACGAAGAGAAGAAATGTGTTAAAAACAATATCTTGCCCTTCTCCTTAAGCGAGGAATTACTCTGGGTCTGCCCTCAAGGAGTTTGCACTAATAATTCCCATGCAAGACAGCAAGTCTGCTGCCCCTGTGGTTGTAGACCCCCAACAGGCTGGGCCTCAGAGGCTTGCAGTCTGCCCCTAATACTCCAGGAAGTCACCCAGCCTCTTGTTCCCCCATCTCTAAAATGGCCACAAGCACGTCTCTTTCATAGAGCTTCCCTCTCTGAGTCCCAGTTTTCTCTTTTGCAGAAGGAGAAAGTCAATACTCAGCCCTTAGTGTAACACCCCATTTTATAAATGTTTGAAGAATACTGGAACACATTCTCCTTCCAAAGAACATCAATGTTATGGATTCAGTTCATTTCTTTTGACAATTTCCACCCCCGTGGTCAGTTTCCTCCCTTCCTCCCCTCCCCTGGTCTGCTCCCTGGCTCTCTTTCCCCCTGATGACCCGGTAGAAGGAGCAGACTTGAGGATGAGGTTAGGGGCTCAGCAGACAGAGGTGCCTTGGGCCAATACCTGCTTGCTTCATGGGCAAGAAGCCATGACTTCCATCCGTGCGTCTTCAGGCAGAGAATAGTAGTTGCCAGTGGGTTGGTTTAAGGATGACGTGTGAGAGTTCTCAATCTGGAGATGACATAGTCTTTGCCTTATAAATACTTCATTTGGTACTTTCATTTCTTCTTATTGCTGAGAAGACTCTTCATACGTTCTGTCTTTTGTTGCATTTAACTCACATGTGGTCCAACTTGTTTAGCCCATTTATTCCCGCTGTGACTAACATGAGTCATGCATGGATAGCTTACTGATTTGCTATCCCTAACACATCTGATACACCTTATCCATCCCACTTATTTTTCTTGTTCTCTGTAGCAGAATTAAATATTCTTAGGTGAATATTTCTAAATATTCTTAAATATTCATACTTTATTATAATTTTGCAACATTGTGTTCCCACTTACAGTGTTTGGGGTATTCTTTCACAGCAATAAACTGTCCCCTTTCCCCTTTCATCTGGCGGCAAGTAGACCACGGAATGGACACACTGTTGCTTACTTAATCCTTCCTCTGTTGATGGACTTTGAGTGGGTTTCCTTTTTTTTCTCTTCTCAATGAACAGTGTTACCAAGAGCATCTTTACACATGACTTCTTAGGTTCCTGAGCAGGAATGAATCTTACTGAGAAGTAAAACTACTGAAAAAATGGGATCGCTCTGATTTCCGCTGTAATAATAACAGGTTGTTCTCATCGTGGTTGTATTCACTTTCCCACCGGCAGTGTGGAATGGTGCTCAGTTCTTCAGACACCATCATTTGACGTTACCATAGATTAAAATTTGGCCAATCTTCTAGTAAAAAGTGCATTTCATTACTTTAGTCTCATTTTACTTTTTTTAATTTATTTTTAAAGATTTTATTTATTTATTTGACAGAGAGACAGCCAGCGAGAGAGGGAACACAGCAGGGGAGTGGGAGAGGAAGAAGCAGGCTCCCAGCAGAGGAGCCCGATGTGGGGCTCGATCCCGGAACGCCGGGATCACGCCCTGAGCTGAAGGCAGACACTTAAGGACTGCGCTACCCAGGCGCCCCTAGTCTCATTTTAATGTCTATTGTCTCTAACTTTTAGTGAGATTGAACCCCTTTTAATGTGTCAGGTGTCCATCAGTGTTGCCTCTTTATAAGTCCTCCTGTGGCTTTGATACTGGTGAGGGCACACGCCTTGGCTTTGCTTCCCTTTGCCTAAAACTCAACTTTATGCAATTGTCTGGGCTACTCTTCATATTTACTCTCCTGAATGAATCTTAAGATCATTACCTCAAATTCCATCAAAAATCCCAATAAGAATTTCTTGGAATTCCTCTGCTTGAATTAAAAGGTCCATTGAAAAAGAAGTGACCTCTTTCGTATATAAATGCTTCTTTCCAGCACCTTTGTACTTCCCCCAATTCTTAGTTTGTCTTTTTATGTTCAATAAAGTTTGGTCATTTTCTTTATACAGAAGTCTTTTACTAGATTTATTCTTAGGCATTTTGTAGTCATTGTTGATACTCTCCATGGTTCTTTATTTCATAAATATCTTTTTCATTGGTTATTGCCTGTGTCCTGGGAGAGGCTCTGGTTTTCTGTGCTGATTACGTAACTGGTCAGCTTGCTGACTTCTTTTATTCTAGACGTTGGTCAGAGGGTTCACATGAGTTTTCAAAGAACACACTGATATCTGTTCTTTGGGTGACTTGGTCGTATTCACTTGTGGGTAGATTCTCAATGAGCATTTCAGGGGTTTTTTCATGGCAATTGGTCTGCTTATGTTTTTACAGCTTGGCCAAATGTTGATAATTTATCCTTTATCCCCAAATGGGTGTTTGCTCCAACTTTTCAAATTGTTTGCCATGGTGTACATAATAGTCACTTAAGATGCTTAAATGCCTCTGGATCTTTGGGTTTTAAGGTGACTTTGTGACTTCTTTCTTTTGTGCCGAAGGCTGTTTTATGTCAGTGTTCTTTTAAACCAGAGTTTGGTTCTTTCAGTTATCTTCACAGTTTTATTTGCATTTATTCTTCTGCTTTTATCTTTATAAATTCCTTTTGTCACTGAGTCAACAAATATTTGCTGAGAAGCTGCTCAGTCCCAGGGCAAGCTCTGGGTGCTGGGGAAGACAGATGGCTGCGGCAGACAGAGGCAGCCTTCCTCCCATGGCAACCGCAGCCTCTGGTGAAGGATGGACAGGAAGCAAGTAAGGAGGATGCAGAGGCAGAGAAGACCGAGAAGAAAGGTAGTCAGCTCACTGGGTCCTTGACAGGACTGATTCAGTGAAGTGGAAAGGACAATGGAAGAATTGCAGTGGATTTGTGAAAGAAGGAGCGGTGCGGAGAAGTGGACAGATTGTGGAGAATTCTTTTAAGGATTCGTGCTATGAAAGAGGACAGAGAAATAGGGCACTAGCTGGAGGTGAGGTCAAGGGAGAGTTTTGTTTTTCCTGAGGCGGGAGATGTGAGAGCGCATTTGTGAACTGAAGGGAAGGGCGAATGCTCGAGGGGAACCATGCAATGGTCGCCTCCTGTCCCTTCCATCAGCCCCATCATTGGAGAAGCCTGGGGAGCCAGCAATACCCAACCCGGGGTACCAGAGGGAAGACCGAGGGCAGGGGCACAGGTGCAGGCATGTGTTCTTTTTTCCAGCTTCTCCATCCAAAAACTTAGTTCATTTATTGGCAAACTGTTTTTCCCCAATAAACAGATTTAAGGTCATACCGCACAGATTTGAGTCTGGGCTGTTCTTAAATTGTCAAGAATTACTTGAGTGTGTGTGTGTGTGTGTGTGTGTGTGTGCTTTAATTTTTAATTTCCACTGTTTGTATACTTTGTGCTATTAATTTCTAATTGTACCCTACCCTAAAAGAACATGTCACTGATGCTTTCTGCTCTTTGGAATGTGTTGCAGTTCCCCGTGTTTGAAAATAGTTTATATTCTCTGTTGTTTAGATATGAAGAATTTTCACTCCGTTTTTAAATAAATCGTGTGCTCATCAATCACTTGGGGCATTTCTATCAGTTTACACTCTGATCATAAAAGTTAATATCATAGCTCATTATACTACTGTATTATTTTTCGGTACGAACTGTTTTCTTTATTACATTTTAATGATTTTCCCTCTGACTATTTGTAGAGCAGTACTGCTAAACCTGTCCCTCTCTTGTCTTTAGCATTTTTCTGGTGTCTTTTTGTCCATTCTGTTTTAGGAGTGTCTCCTTGCAAATAGCATAATGCCGGTGTTTTTATAAATCCAATTTAAAAGTTTCTGCCCTTTTCAAAAAATTAATTAATTTTTTTGTGTCTCTGCCTTCTAATATGTGAATCTAACCAAGAGACATTAATTGTGATTGGTAATAATTTGATCTTATACCAGTAGTCATGTGTGTGCATGCATGTTTGTGCTATTTACCATGCTCTCTTGGTTTAATCAGATTTTCATCCTTCAGTTTATTTTCAGTAATCATCCCTAAATTTTAAAATACAAATTTCTACCTATATCTCCAGTTAGTTAGAATCTCTTTTCCTCTGGATTCTGACATACTTTTCATTTCCTTTTTTCCATTCTCTCAAGACTTTAAAAATGTTGCTCTGTTTTCTTCATCTTAAGTCCCCCATTGAGAAGTTTGTGTCATTCTCATTCTTAAGTAATTTGTTTCTAGAGAAGCTTTTAGGATTGGTCTGTATCTTTGATGATCTGCAGTTTCACACTTTCATGAATGGGCCCTTTTAATGAAAAAAAGTCGAATTTTTCTTCTATTGGAACATATTCTCTCCCTTTGGAGCTTCTATTTCATATTTTAATCTCTTGTTCCTTCATTGGCCATCTGGTAGATTCATTTGGCATAATATTCTAGTCAATCACATGTTCTTTAAAGAGTTATGTGATCTTGGTTTCACATTTGTCTTTGAGACCCTGTTAACCTGCCTTCACCATGGAAATCATTGGTTCTCTGAGCACCATCTCAGGTGGTTATTTTCTTTCTGATTGGCATAATCCATTAAGAAGAGGCCACCTGCTAGAGCAATGTCATTGCAGAGGAGAGAATGTACCTCGTGCTAAAAGGGGGAGGTAAAGCCAACAATTTTGAAGTCTTAGTGACATAGCAAGGTTGGATTTTTTTCTCAAGCCAAGTAGAGTTGTGGAGAAGAGTGGGAGGGGAGAGTCCATGTTCCAGAGTATGGATGGTGGTGTAGACATTGAGGAAGCATCTCTGAGCAAAGCCATGCCTTGTTCCCTGCTATGGATTTAAAAAAAAAAAAAACAACAACATAAAACAAACAAACAAAAAACATAATTGCAAGATATTAGACAACTAGGCATCAGGCATTTGTAGACAAGAAACCAGTTGTGTTATAATCTCTGAGCCATTTTTGTTTAACCCAACGTAAGAGGTGTTAATAGGTAAAGATAAAAAGGTAGTCCTTTCTCCTCTTTATAATTTCCCATAAAACAGAAGGATTCTTCTTCATGGCATGCTTTCAGTAAGCCACGGTGATACACTTTAGAGAACAGAACAAATTTGTTGAGAGAAAGATGAATGAAGATAAAACTTACGGAGAAATTGACCGCTTTGTTGTGTTACGGTCTACCTCATCTGGCTGAACGGAACTTAGTGAAACGTCATGAAAAATTGTATTATATGACCGGGGTTCTAGGCTTGGGGCTAAACATTTAGCTAACCTGTTTGCTCTGGAAGAATATGGGATTTCTCTAATTTGTTCCTCCAAAGACTCAGTAGTGTTTCTTGCTGCAGGAGTGTTTTGATGGTGGTGTTACTCTGTCATTTCACTGCCTCGGGTGACGAGAGAGCAGGTGCCATTAGGCTAACTTCTGTTGGACTAGCTGTCCTGATGGCCCCAGATGTCAGTGCCGCCGCACAGCCTGAGCACCAGCACGTGGCCTCAGAACGGTGGAACTCCCAAACGACCAGCATTAATCTCATGCAAACATTGTACCTCCATCCTGGGCAGACACTGTGCAAAGCAGTACAGGGAAGGGTCTAGGAACTTCACTTCATCATTTTGGGAAGAGAGAGACAAAGAACGCTCAATGCAATCTGGGAGAAGGAAGCGAGGCTTAGAAAAGCCTGACCCCATAGCCTTGGAAATTGGGCTGATTTAGTCAATCTGACCCTCCTGTTTTGTATGCATAGCATTTACAGTCTTCCCAAGGTGAGTTTTATGAGCTATGTGTAGCCACAGCCATAAGCTATAAACTGTCGTCTTTTTAGTGGAGCTTGGTATTCAAAAGTGAAGAGCCTCGTGGAGGAGGCAACTTTTATAGTAGGGCAGTCTCTGAAAACCGTTTTCCAAAATAGTAGAGGAATTAACTCCCCAGGGGAGAAGTTCTCCTCAGGATTCTTGATTTGACAGGTAGTAAATGACCACTCACTGTCTCTGTGCTTCATGTCCCAACAGGTCCTTTGTCATCCAGCAAATTCCAAGCAGCAATCTCTTCATGGTGGTGGTGGACAGCAGCTGCCTGTGTGAGTCCGTGACCCCCATCACCATGGCGCCCATTGAAATCAGGTATATCCTTTTGTGCGTAAGTCCAGGCACTGCTGCTGAAGCCGGTGATGGACAGTCAGGAAACCAAGGGGGATGGACAGTAAGGAAACCCAGGGGAGAAATATTAGAGAGGGGGAAATGACAGCCTTTCCACAACTGGAGAGAGAAAAGTCGTTAAGGGAGTTCAGTGCCAAGGTTTGACCTCCAACATGCAGAATAAGGGAAAGTGACGTCTGGGCAATATGCCTTAACTACAGTCAACATAACGAATCCCTTAAGTGTGAACGTTTAAAGGCCCAGAAGATCAGAAGGCGTCCGGAGTCTTGTCATGGCTTTCATCCTGAGGTAAGTCTGCGAACCCTACCTGTTCTCTTTCTCCACCAGATTCACCATGAGAGTCTCATAATTGTCAAAGAACTGTAGCTAAGAAGTTTCCTGGTGAGAAAACAATCCCTTGCAGGCAGATCGAGGGAAGCAACGGTACTTGACTTTAGCCCCCCAGTGCCTTCGCGTTCAGCCTGTGCGTCACGGTCTTGTTGGAGCTGTGTATATATTTTAAAACCTCTTTGCCATCTTCCCTATTATGGATGTGCTGTAGTTTTATTACTTCACGCTCTTACATACACTGTGGCCCTGACCATCTTGGTTTACTTATTCCAAATTGTAGTTCAAACGATGTTCCCCTGCTGACTTTTTGACAGCCTTTAATTTACAAGAAGTCCGTGTAAAGCCCAAGTGGCAATACTTGTATCAGATCAAGAGTCACAATTTACGCAGGTGGAATGATAAGCCTCCAAACCCCCTCACCAGCTGAAGGCCCGACTGTAAAGGCACTCCATGTACACCGGAAGTGAGCATCCGAAAAAAATTAAACTTAGCACTGAGATAGGTGAATATCCCCAAAGTACCACAGGCAAAAAAACCCCTTTTTAGTCTGGCAGAAATAACAGGAATTTAAAAATTAACTCCTCCCCACTTCAAAAAATGCAACGCTTGGGGCACCTGGGTGGCGCAGTCGTTAAGCGTCTGCCTTTGGCTCAGGGCGTGATCCCGGCGTTCTGGGATCGAGCCCCACATCGGGCTCCTCGGCTGGGAGCCTGCTTCTTCCTCTCCCTCTCCCCTGCTGTGTTCCCTCTCTTGCTGGCTGTCTCTCGGTCACATAAATAAATAAAATCTTTAAAAAAAAATGCAAAGCTTACCGAGAACAATTCTTATTATAGTGATCCTGGAAAGGTCTCTATTTTTAAAAATGCCATCAAAGCCAACTGACTGACTTTAAATTCCACCTTTAAAGAGCAAATAATTTTAATGTTAAACTCTCCAAGTCCTGGAGAAGATGTTAAAGTCAATAGAGTACCAATAAGAACTTGGAATTTATTAAGAGCGTTTGCTTCTATATTCAAAGGACTGTTCAGTAGCAACGTATTATGCAAATATATGCTGGAAAGGTCTTTGCTCAAATTCAGTGATAAAATTCAAACAAAAAATCTTTGTGTAAAATACAAATACATATAATAGTCCCCAAACACGAGAAAATCAGTTAAAACCAGAATGCCTGTGTAGACAACTGAAGTCCCTAGAGTAAAACTCTTCTGGAGTTAATCAGATAATTTACTTCGGTGAATAGATATAAGATAAACATTCAAAAAATTAGTATTTATTTCCGTAAGTTTCTAGACCTAGGAAGATGAGGTCAGTAGGACAGCATAGGAATTCTTGGATCTGACAAAGGTTCAATTCAAGAGGGAAGTATAGATTCGATTTAAGTGGTAAAATAATAATCTCACAAGAAATTTTTGGGATTGGAATAATCTTCCTATCCAAAACCAGACAGCTACGGAAGAAAAACAGAATTTCTTTATATAAAAATTGTAACTTTTTATGGAAAAAGATAATTTAAGGTCAATAACCAATGTATACTCCTTGAAAAATTCTTGATAAGCCAAATCCTAAGGAGCTTTTTAAAATTAGTATGTCAAACAACCACGTATAAAAATAAACGGAGGGCAGGAAGGACACAAGTCACTGGGTGATCAACACATACAGGCAGTGATGAAGTCTCCAGCCACAGCCATCAAAAGCAGAAACACCCCTCACCCTGCACTCCCACTCCTGGGCATCCTCACCATAGGCAGGGGCACGGCGGGCATCGTGGACTGGGGAATGACCGCACTCAGCACTCTTCATAGCAGTAAAGAGCAGAGAAGAAAGTCTTTCCCATCAATGATATAAGAGAGCTAGAAAAGTGGAGTTGGAAGAATTTCCATCAACCAGTGGATAAAAAGCATGCTGCAGAAAGGATCACATAATATGATTTCATTTTTATAAAACAAAGACCTCCTTTCCCCAAATGAAAAGAAAGAAGACACACACAAAACCTTCTATAATGGTTTCTGAAATGATCAGACCCCTTAGATGCCAACTTTTACTTACATTCTGACAGGAAAGCATGAGAAGGCCAATATGCTGGAGTTCTCATTCGATCACAATAGACATCTCCACCAATAGCCCTGTGCCTCTTGAGTGTTCTGTGTAATGGGATGCACAGAGTAATTTGGAACATTCTATGCACTGACAACTGAAATCAGAGATTCCATCCTAAACTTGATGAAATTTAGACAAGTCCATTTCCTTGCACTACCTAGGTTCCAAAAGACTTGATTCCTACATTGGAGGGAGGGGGAGAGAGGTCTGGGGCCTCGATACAGCTCGGAAAGTCGAAGGCATCTTGGAATCTGTTAAGCTCCTGTCTTTCCCTCCAGGAGAACGCAAGGGAGTGTGGAGGTGCGCCGAGTCTGCAGGCCAGGAGGCTCCTTACCCTCCTCCCTCTGTTCTTGATGCTCTTCTCAAGGTGACACCGACTGGGATGTTCTCTTGGCATGCTAAATTATGGATAAACTGTGAACCAAAATATGGTGCGACATAAGAGACATGAAATATAGTCCAACCATCAGCATCTCATGATTTTAAACTGTGCGTGATATAAACTCTTAAAGATATGTTGACAAAAAAGTTACCTTTTTACTTTGCCAGTCATGCAAATGTGAGTTTGCTACATGATAATCACCCTTCATCAGAAATGGGACTGCCAGTGGGCAGTGTCCCTTCGGCTTGAAACCCATTGACACCAATTTAAAACTGTGTACTTTTTAAATAAAGTATATTAAAATCATCATCTTTTGACTTTTGCTTTATTGCTGAGACGACAGACTGATATTGCATGGAAAAGTCGCCCATTCCAGATACCGGGAAAGGATGGTTGTTGGCAGAGACCTTGTTCCAAAGCAGATTCCAGACAAATATTTCACAATTGTTTAGGTGCTTCACTCTCAGTTATAAAAATATTTACAGAAGTAAACCAAAATATCATCTACATGGGAAGAGTTTATGACAAAGAGCCCTGAATTTTTTTGAACTAAGCTTCAATAGAAATCATAATTTGGATGAGAACACGAGCTCCCAGAATACTCAAGGGTTGAATATTTGGGAGTAGAAATAAAGTAAATCCTAGGAATTCATTCTGAAAAGACTTGACAGAGGAAAAGAACAATGACTATAAATGACTCTCAAGGTTTATTGCTTGAGCATTTGGCTTCTGGCTTTCCCCATAAACAAGGGATGAAATTAGATCTCGAATATTACACGATGTGAAACTACCCAGACGGGTAAGCATTCCTAAAACACTGGATCCTGACCCAAAGAAAATAGATTCCTCTGGATCATGGTTACCAAATAAAGTGGAATAATTTCCATGCCTCAGTAGAATTGAGAATATTTTATAAGACAGGCATCTAGAAGTCATGGGGAGAATGCCACTAAAACTAAAAACAAAACAAAACAAAAAAACACATTATGCTGTTGATATTTTAGAAAACCTGATGTAATCATACTGCCTTTTCCTAAAATGATGCCAGTATTTATAAGAATAACAATACTATGTTGCTATATTTCTTGAAATACTAATGCCTCCAGTGTTGTTAACAATATAACAATACTGTTACATGCCAAGCTGTCAAAATGTCAACAAGGTTGGGGCTATATGGTATTGTAACCATGGTGGTCATTGATATTGTTCACTTCTGTGCACTAAGTAAATGAATGAATTCATTTATTACCCACCCGAGTATCAAAATGCAGTATATTTACACTAAACAACAATAATGTATTTTTTATAAAAAATAATATTACATGACCTACCATTCTCCTCATATTTCTAGAGAACTGGCAACAGTAGGTCAAATATATAATAATGCCTATAACTGAATATTAATGATACAAAATATGTGTCTGATAAATATTTATGATTTCACTCCCCATCTATTCACTATTCATTATCTATAAATTCACTCCCCATTCTAAGCAGGGGTGTGGCATCATTTTTAGTACCTTGTGACATGAAGATAGCATAGTTGAGTCACATTATTGGCTTGTGGCATCGCCAGCCTTCATGTGAATGACACACGCACCCACCCAGCACCTCAGATTCTCTGTTCCTCAATGACTCTAACCGAGTGGCCTTTCCATTTATCTATTTGGATATCTAATCGTTTTCTCCAACGTAATGTGTCCAGAGCAGAAATCTTGATCCCCCTCCACCAAACTCTTTCCTTCTGACTGACTCAGTTTCTCAGACCAAACTCCTCGGAGACTCTCTTGTCTGCTCCTTCCTTCGCAGCTCATCCCTCAGAGAGTCTCGTTCCAATAATAATGGAGCTCTACGGTATTAGGACCTTGGAAAGGTGACTTTCCTCCTCATGTCTTTGTTTCTTCATCCATAAAATAGTTGGTAATCACGTCGACTCCCCGGGTTGGATGTGAGGATCACAGAAGTTAATCAAACAAGGAAGGTATTTTTGAAGAGCAACAGGCAGAGGGTCAGATCTCAGGAAACGTTCACTGCGAGGTTTGAGATAGCTCGTGGTGGTTTTATTTTTATTACATGCCAAACCCTGTTCTAGGAGCTGGAGACAAAGCCACAGATGATATCAGAGAAATCCTTGCCTTCATAGAGCCATAATGGAGTAGGAGAAATAAAAAATAAAGCTACTCCAGGGGCGCCTGGGTGGCACAGCGGTTAAGCGCCTGCCTTCGGCTCAGGGCGTGATCCCGGCGTTCTGGGATCGAGCCCCACATCAGGCTCTTCCGCTATGAGCCTGCTTCTTCCTCTCCCACTCCCCCTGCTTGTGTTCCCTCTCTCACTGGCTGTCTGTATCTCTGTCGAATAAATAAATAAAATCTTTAAAAAAAAATAAAGCTGCTTCAAACAACAGTGTAAAACAAAAATGAAACCATTGTATAGCACACCTAGTTACTAAAATTTTGGCCGGTTCATTCAGTATACAGTTGACCCTTGAACAGCGTGGGGGTTAGGGGTGCCAACCCCCCACCTCCTGTGCAACTGAAAATCTGTACAACTTTTGACTCCCCACAACCTTAACTGCTAATAGCCTACTATTGACGAGAAGCCTTACAGATAACATAAACAGTCGATTAACACATATTTTGTACGTTATATATATTATAAACTGTATTCGTCCAATAAAGTAAGCTAGAGAAAAGAAAATGTTATTAGAAAATCATCAGGAAAGGAAAGTACATCCACAGTTATATACTGTATAAAAAAATAAAATCAGTGTGTAGAGGGACCTGCACAGTTCAATCCCATGTTGTTCAAGGGTCACCTGTAATTGGTAAAAGATTCAGAGGCGCCTGTAACTCATTACAGTGTAACAGCACGGCAATATTCTTCCAAAGAGATAGAAAGCTTTCACATATGTGGATATCCATGGATATCCATATGTAATTATATAAAATATGTATATATAGAATAGATAGAAATATAGTAGAACAATTGCAATATTTAATGAGGATAGAGTAGCAATAAAACACAGCACAGACAAGAACACGTTATTAAGACAATGCAGTTCCCTAAAGTAAGATAGTTATGGTGGTGGTAAAAACTATGACTTGATACACAAACTAGTTTAAGCTCAGGAAATGTAGTGTTACTATTTAAATTATGAGCAGTATAGCACTACAGAGGATAATACTATTATTTCTTTATTATAAGAGACTACGGTAAACTATGAAACTTAGAGGCAGAAGAACGTGATTTTATTACTATCAATACTGGAGGTTGTAATGATTTAACAGACACTCGAGGGCGGTGGGATTGTCCGCAGTTGAGTTTTGTGAGGATGCTGCTAATTGGTGTGTATGTGCTGGAGAGACAGAAGGGGACATTTCCCAGGAATGGTGGCCACATGCATCCACCTTGCGGCGACCGCCGCTCCTGCTGGGAGCTTGGCAGCCATCATTTTTCCTAAGCCAGTGATGACAAACCTTGGGCAACTTTGCCCCCTCCCCCCACCCGGGGACATTCGTCAGTGTCTGGAGACATTTCTTGGTTGTCACAACTTAGGACAAGGGGAGGTGCTGCTGGCATCGAGTGGGTAGAGCCAAGGATGCTATTAAACACTGTACAAAGCCCAGGACAGACAACAAAGAATTGTTCGACCAAGTATTTCAGTAGTGCTCAAGTTGAGAAACCCTGCTCTAATCTTGTAGTGATTATTAGGTGTTGTCTTTACCCTTTAGAAGGTGCCACAGGCCTTCTGGATCCCTGCATGGCATCAACATGTGGATGTTGGCCCCACCAATGTCAGGCACCCCTTACATAGTGGGAGATACTACGCCATAAATTCAATTCGGTAGACGGCCAGCTAGGTCATCCCCTAAAATGTTCAGATGCAGGCTCCTCCTTGCCATCCAGACCCAGCAGCCTTCCACTGAACTCCCAGCAATGCTCTCTCTGTCCACTCCCCGGCTCTTTCATTCATGCTGTGGCGCTCACGAGAGCCGACACGTTCCCGCATACTGTCAGGTTCCCCCCGCCCCGCACCATGGCAGGGAGGCCTGTCCTGTTCACAGCAGTATTGCCGATGCTTGGAATTAGTCCTCAACCTCAGCGACTCAAGAAGCGTCTGCTGGATGCATAAAGGAACCACCCCACATCTATCAAAGCCGTCTACTTACATGGTACCATGCGGAGCACTTGACGTCATCGTTTCATGCACCTGCTCTTATTCCCAACTCCTGGCGAGGAAGCCAAAGCTCCATAAGCTAGTTATTTCGGGGTTCTAGAGCCAGTAGGAGGCAGGGTCTTATTCCACACCCTTGAGCCTTCACCGCTGCCGTACCACGCACCATATACATAGGCCGTGTACCGTAGGTCTCCACTGCCGCAGACCCCAGGCCCGTCAGAGAGGTAGTAGGTCAAGGTGGCAACGCTTTCTACTTTGGGAGACTAATTCAGCAGCGTTTGGTTACATAAGGCGATATGCGTCACATTAGAGTGGTATTTTTGTTAACTATGCTTACAAACCCCATATGGTAATAAGACACTATGGCTACCTTTTCTCTACGCTCAAAATAGAGTGCTTTCTACTCGCACACACATTTCAGGTAATGCAGGATGGTTTAAACCAGGAGTCATCAAGCTTTTCCTGCAGAGGGCCAGAGTAAGTACTCCAGGCTTTGCACGCCGCGTGGACTGCGGCCCCGCTGTTTACCTCTGCCGTGGTAGCAAATAAGCACCAGTGTTTCAGTAGAACCTTAAGGAGACTGAAATTTGAATTTCTTAAATTTCCACATGCCACAAAATAGTCTTCTTCTTCTTTTTTTTTTTTTCCAAACATCGGGAAGTGTAACCACCGCTCTTAGCCCATAAATGTGCAAAACAGGTGCAAGGCCAGCTTTGACACGTGGGCCATGGTTTGTCAACCTGACAGTGTTGCTGATGTTGACTGTTTGGATCTATCGCAATATGATGAATTAGAAATATCCTTGCAACATGCAGACCTGTGTGTAAAGAAGTGTCGGGGCTATCAGTACCGGAGCTATGGGGCACCTGGGTGGCTCAGTCAGTTAAGTGTCTGACTTTGGCTCACGTCGTGATCCCAGGATCCTGGGATCAAGCCCCGTGTCAGGCTCCCTGCTCAGTGGGGAGCCTGCTTCTCCCTCTCTCTCTGCCGCCCCCCCCCCGCTTGCTCTCTCTCTTTCTCTCCCAAATAAATAAATAAAATCTTAAAAAAAAATATTGGAGCTACGATGGGACACATACGACCGCATGATTTTTACTTCAGCATCACGCAAACTAGCACTATTTCAAGCCCCAAAAGGAGCTTAGTATAATCTAATGTCTTTACATTCACGTAACTGCACATATAAAGGGCGCAGCTCACCACAGTGTGCTGGCAATCTTGCTACTTGAACAGAAGGTGAAGGGTATGGGCCGGCGTAATGCAGCTCAGCACAGTGTATTATCGTTTCTGTTCCCACAATTATATGTAACAAAGTGAAGCATGAAATCACGGTGCTTTGCCGGCAGGGGCTGTCTGCAGGGCGGTTCCTCCTCTCAGCCATACTGTGTCGTGCAGCCCTAAACTCTGAGATTGTATGTTCTATGGCTGTGACAGCCCATACAGTAAGTAGGCTGCCAAGAATCTTGTGAATGAAAAAGCTACCGCAAAACCCTACGCCGAACAGCTCCGTATTGTAATTATCCCAGCTCCAAATGGTTAACAATAGTGAGTTAGGAGAGAGAAATAGTTGAGTGGTATCTTTGTAATAAGGTGTTGTCACTATGGCACGCTACAGCAGTAAGCTGGGGGTCGGGATGGGGGCACGCACGGTGGGCTCGCCCTGGACGGTGCTGCCCGGTGAGCACTGCCCACACTGTCCGTCATGCTGCGAACGGCTGTACGCCATGAACAGACGCATCTTGAAGACCAAATGTCTGAAGTTCAGGGATTACACGACTTGACCCAGTCACATGGGCAGTCATGGACAAAGCCAGAATTTGAAGGCAGCTTCAGGGACCCAAGAGCCTGTGTTCTGTGCACTTTGCCACCGAGTTAACTTTCACCACGTGACTTGTTGTCATCGGGACTTGGTAAGGAGCAATGCCAGAGCCATGTGGCATCGGGTTGTCTGTAATGCAGGCACAGCATGACTCCTCTGTCATTCTGTTATACTCTTTTAGCAGAAAGATTGACGTATCCCGATTCCACAAGAGGGTGAGTCAATGCCACTGTCCTCAATTTCAGTAGGAACAGCACAATTGTGTTCTTTGTACTCCTTATAACAATAACACTGCCCCTCCCCCGGACAGCATCCTTCCTTCCTTCTAGATATGAGACCGATACAGCCACTACTGTAACATGGCCTCTAGTTTGAGCAGCAGCAACAAGAGTGCCCTCGTAGAGCCCGGGGTCTACACTCTCCTGTACCCTGCGTCCGGAAATCCAGCAGTTTAGCTCCAGGTTTGCAGAGAACTCATTAACCACGCATCTCTGTGCCTCAGAGCAGGACAGGGGACTGTGCCAGCCTCCACTTCACATCACTACTACCTTGCAAAGTGCCTGACACTCTTAGCCGTCACTTAGGCCCTCTGGCCTCTCTGCCTTTGCCGCACCGCTGCACCCGACGGTCCTGTAATTCCAGTCTCTCTGAGGCTGATCCTGCCGAGCGACGTCATACTTGCATCCGAGCTGGAAGCCATTCTGTCGCAACAATAACTAGGGTGTGAGAGCTATAATTTTAGCAAAAATACTAATACAACTTTTCTAACACTTCAATAGCAAGGATTCACTGACGAGACATACTATTCCAATATCTCTGAAATTGATGTACCAGGATGCATCTTGGTGTCATACGGTGATAAAACAGGATTCTGATGGACCACACATATTGTGAGTGTCCCAAAGTTTGTGATTTGTGGTTTTATATCCGTACATACACTACACTGGCTGTATTTACAATCAATCATGTTATTGTTCTTTGATAGATACATTGCATGTCATAGACACAGTGCAAGAAGATACAGCGCATATAAACGCAGTTCAATAATACACGAACAGTGCACCTGATGAGAGATCACGTTGTTCGTACTATTAGGGATATCATAATGTTCTACTATCACGTACTTCCTCTCATGTTGGGGAAAAAGTCATCTATACCCCGTTTTCTTTTATTTCTATAAACCCAGAAATAACAATGATACCGTAATAAATAGCTACCTCCAAAATGGGTAGACACACTTAGAGCCCATGGGGCTATTGTACAATTACTTACCATCAATTTGTTACCGGACAACATGAACTAACACATAACATGCACCGTTTCTTAACTTGTAACAATAACAGCCGAGTACCAACCTACCCTAAATTGAGTATTATTTCGGTTTTGATGAGTATTATTTTTAGTCTGTTGTTATCACTACACTATGACACATTTTACATACCGCTCTGACACCACCAAAGGGAATAGAATGAATATTATATAACGCAAGGACTTTGAAGTCAAACGTCATCAAACTTAGGCTCGAGGGACAGCTTCACTACTTACTTCTTGTGTGATTTCGCTCAAAGAACCTGATATTTTTAACCCTCAGTTTTCTCATCCGTGTGGTGGAGCTGTTCACAGGACCCATGTCCCAGTATTCTTCTGCACTTCATTAATTATTTTTTCCTGCGTTTTCAATGAGACCATCTATTTAAAGGAGGAATCCTTCTGATTGTCTAGAATGTGGTGATTTCAGTAATTATAAGCTGCTACTGTGTTAATTATCTTTACTATTAATCCCTTATATTCATTCTGGTAATTTTCATACAGCAAGGCTACTTGGAAATAATATTACTGCCTAATATGCTATCGATTTCTTGAACCAGTTTTGTAAAAGCAAAGCGGCATATCGTCCTATGCCGCATTGACCTTCTCTACTTTCTTCTGCTTTCATACTATTAGTGGTACTTTCAACTCTTTTCTTTTGCCCACGCTTCAAGGCATTCCATCCTCAATTACACCATACCTCTAATGCTGGCCTTTTCAGACATTACTGCTCATCCTGTTCCGTTTGTGATTTGGTCACTTTATGTTGGCTGTTCAGCTGGCAAAAAAAAAAAAAAATTACATAGCGTATCCTATAAATTGTTCTTTTTTAATTTTAAATTCACGTGGGCATGGTGATAATAATCATATTCCATCCTGCACATTGGTAGACCGTAGCATACATTACCGCTACCAGAGCAGATATAATGTTATCTCCTACTGCTGCTCAGACTAGCCTCAATGTCCTCAGTCACTATCATACAATGTATACGTCTAACCAGAACCGCAGCACGCCATGCTCTACTCTGTCGGGTGTATTCTACCATCAGTGACAGTACTTGCTCCTTGCTATGCCACCTGGAATTACAATCGCGATGATAGCACACTATCACTGTACTGGACTGCCCCGATCTCAATTGTGATGGTAATGAAGTGGCTACACTCTAAGCTACTGTACTGCCCAGTTGGTGACATAATATCCACTATTGTTAACTTTAATGCCATGACATTCTACTCTCTTCTGCCTATAGCTTAAGTAGCTCAGTAGTGGCAGCTCATAGCCAACCGATATTGGGCAACAGCGCTGCTGCTAGGCTAGCACCCCGTGAGCGGGCATGCCAGTCGGGGACAGATGCTGTTCTGCATATAGCTCAGTAATAGTATTTCTTCGTAGTGCTCATTTTGTAACAAAAAAGTTCTCTGCTATTCTTTACTACTCCACATGATGAGATGGCCTTGTCTATCTTAAAATGTCTTCGTTCTACCAAGTCCCAGCAGAACTCAATTCATTTTAGGCATGTCAAACAGCAGTCTTAAACACTTAATGGTCTTCAACATCTAAACATTTAAACATCCGATAATACAGTGACTCTCCAAGATTCTCCCATGTAATCCCTTAGGTTGCTGGATTCCAGGCTAGGATGTCGAAGGTTAGTTACATACTTGGAGCTGGATCATGTTAACGTGATACCAGTCTTGACCAAACTGACCTCTTGTTGGAAAGTACATTCAGAATACTTCCCAGTTCTGATCCCACATTCATATCTCCAAAGCCTGTGTACAGATCTGACTTTAGTTTTATGAAGGGACACTAAAATTTTACAGAGCCTGGAGGGGGTATATGTGTGTGGAAAACAAATAAAGCTCAGATTCTGACCAAATGGGTCAGTGGTCAATGTTTTAGGACAGTTCTGACAGTGACTTCATTAGATATGAAGTTTATGGAGGTCACTGTGAACACAGAGAAGACAAAGGATCAGAGGGGCCAAGAATAAAAGGAAAATAAACAGTTATTAGGTATTGCAATAACCCAGCAGTGGGTACTGATATAAATGGACACATTTATAATGTAGTTCAGGGAAGACTTAATCGTGGTCCAGTTGTGGCAGTGAGGGAAAGAAAGGGGTCAAGAATGACATCTGAGTTGTTGGATTGGCAGATAGGTTCATAGCAGTGCCATTCACGAAGTAAAGAATTCAGAAGAACAGGAAAATTGGGGAAGTAGGGTATGAGGTAGGTGGAAGGAGATGACTTCCACCAGGGACATACCTGGCTTAAGGTCCCTGCTGAGTATCCAAATAAAGATGGATAGCAAGCAAATGGATATATGAGTCCACCAGTTAAGTAGTTGGACCTGAAGATCAGATTTCAAAGGCATCAATTTACATGTAGTGGGAGCAACAGGAGTCTGGGGAGGCCTCTAACATGAGAAGAGGAGGGTTTAGGACCACGAGGCATTCCAACACTGAAGAGTTAAGGAAGGATGGGCAATGGGACCAGGAAGTGGTGACCAGAACAATTGGAAGAAAACAGGAGATGATCCTGTTGCAAAAGCCACGAGATATGTATGTTTCACAAAGGAAGGAGACATTCAGAAGTGTCGATTGGGTCATAAGGTCAGAAGTGTAAGCAGTGGTACCCGTCCTTGGGCTCAGTAACAGTGCAGTAGAATAAGAATTGTGGGGGTAGGAGGTGGAGGGTGGAGTACAGAAGGCTGGTAAGGCAGTGGGGGGTGAGGAAGAAATGAACTTGACTTACAAAGCTCTCACTTAATTCATGACAAAATAGAAGCTGGACAGAATCTCTTTCCTGTTCTTCTTTAATAAACGCTGAATTCTTAAAATACAATTTTTTATCGTAAGTACCTCAAATGTGGCATACGATTTCAACTTTTCCGTATTTTCTTGATTTCTTTGATGATGGACAAAGAAATCAAACTGATACATATGTGCAAATAAATGAGTTAAAGCACTATTTATAAAAATGAAAGGGATGCTGTGGTTCCCATAAGGACGGATATGAAGACCACTTCACACCAACCACTGACCACCAAGCTCACGCTCTGTATCCGTGGTCACATGAGTTCGCACAATGAACTTGTGATACTGGAATTGCTCCATTTCACAGATTCAGAACAAACAAACAAAAAGCACTGGGGCTCAAGGGGTTTAACCATTTGAGAAGATTTCACAGCTGGTGAGGGAAGATGCCTCCTTGAGCCACATAGGTTCTGTATGGCGTAAAGGACATACTTGGAATTACATGATGAAAACGCTCAACTGCAGGTAGCTACAACAGAAAGCACATATTCCACTAATTCACAAATAGGAAAAAATTGTTTAAAAGATCTTTTTTTAAAAAAGGAAGGAAGAAGGCTGATGAATAACGTTGTAAATATACAGGGTTGAATTCAAGGCAAAAAGCATCAAGACAAAAATGGACACAGCTCATCAGCAAATGAAACCATAAAAACTATAAAATGTCTAAAGCAGAACTACAGGGAGTACAGTCAGTAATAAAGATTACAGCAGAGTGGCTTTAATTGACCTCTCTGAGAGTATGACCGCAGAGTGGACAAAACTTAAGAGTAGACAGGTTCTGGGGCGCCTGGGTGGCAGAGCGGTTGAGCATCTGCCTTCGGCTCAGGGCGTGATCCCGGCGTTATGGGATCGAGCCCCAAGTCAGGCTCCTCTGCTATGAGCCTGCTTCTTCCTCTCCCACTCCCCCTGCTTGTGTTCCCTCTCTCGCTGGCTGTCTCTATCTCTGTCTTATAAATAAATAAAAAATCTTTAAAAAAAAAAAAAGAGTAGACAGGTTCTGATTAACTCAGTAATACAGATCTAATTAAAGTATATTAAACACTATACTCAGAAAATATTTTCTTACAGTGTCAGTGTATCATGTACACAGCCTAGCCACGTGCCTCAGTTTCCTCATTTGGTTGTCCATCCCATGAAGGTGGGGCATTCCTGGGACAGACACTGAAGGGATCTCTGTGCTAGTCTGCTCACACTATGATAACAAAATCCCAAAGATTAGGGGGCTGCAACAACGGAAACTTATTTTCTCAGAGCTCTGGAGGCTGGAAGTCCCAGATCAAGGTCTAATTTCTGATGAGAACTCTCTTCTCGGCGTAGAGATGGCCACCTTCCCACTTTGTCCTCACACAGTGGAGAAAAAGCAGTCTCTGGTGTCTCTTCTTCTTTATAAGGATCCCAGTCCTATCACATCAGTTCCCATCCCATGGTCTAATTTAACAATCTCCTTAAAGGCCCTGCTTCCAATTCAGTCATAATGGGGGGGACACACACATTCAGTCCATAAAACCTTCTATCTGTAAGAGCCATCCTACCCACCTCCTACATCAAGTTCACAGGAGGAACTCTGACCCATCCTTCCAGCTTTCCCATCTCTGCCAGCCATGTGCGTTTACCATACAGCGAACCCAGCCCTGATGTTCTCTGATGGTATGGCTCCCATCCCAGGACTAGACAGGAAGTTGATTGAGGGGAGGGGAGAACCTTGGTTCTGCATTCCTTTGGCTGACACAGTGGCTGGAACAAAAAGAAAGATCTCAAGGTCCCTTCAGTCAATCACCCAGCCCCATCCATCCTTTTCCTGCCCCGTCTCCCACACCTGGCTTCTCCTTTACCATCCACCCTACCTCCATCTTCTTCAAGCCTTCATCAAGTCTCACTGAAAGGACAACGTCCCGGCCCTACTGCCTCAGTACCATCCTCTGGGGCAAGAAAGATGTATAAGGTAAATTGTTAAATTAGTTAGATGGGAATTTGAATCCTGGCTTTGCAGTTTAGTGGGTAAACTGAGTAGCTTTGTTTCAATTCCTTAACCTGTGTGAAATGGATTCTCCTCACCTGTAAACAGATAATAAAAGGCCCCCTCACAGGACAATTATAGAGAGTAATGTGTAAAGTTGGTGCCTGGCACACAGGAAGTACTCACTGATGATGGCCCGTTATTCAAAGCCATGATGTAGACCTTATGCCACTGAAATAAATTTTGCCAGCAGCCGTCTTGGTTGATTCCACTTTTCTGTTTAAAAACCTCAAGGGGCTTCCTGGTGTCCACCAAATAAAGCTCAGGGACCTTAGCTCGGAGTCATGCTCTGACTCAAGTTACTCTCCCAGGATTCATATCACTACCGGTCTTTTGCTTCCTTTCTGTACCTCCATGGACACGTATACTTATACGCAGAGAGGTCGTTGTCTGAACGTCACATTACTCCCTATCCAAATCTCAAATTAAAAAAAAAATCTCAACCACATGGTAGCCATCTTAAGTGAATGCAGACCATTGGCCCATTTTAGTGAAAGCCTGCAGCACGAGGTCTGACAAATGCCACGGAACCTCTTCTAATGAATTGCAGTTTGGAATGAGGACTGTTTTGTGGTTTTCGAAAGAATGAAATTATTCTAAGATCTGACGATAGAGAATCAGCTGGTGTGAGAAAGGTGAGACGTACCGCTATTCTTGAAAGGATAAGACTTTTGCGTCAGTTCAAGTTCTAAGTCCAAACACCATAATTCAGTTATAGATGTTAACTGCTGAATTGGTTCTATTATTGTACCTGATTGATTTTCGTAAAATGCTTTATCGAGATCTAATTCACATACATAAATTCCCCCATTGAGAGTGTACACGTCAATAGCTTGTTTTCGTAATTGCTAACTTGGTATTCACCAAGTTGTGCAGCCATCACCACAATCTAATTTTAGAATGTTTCCACCAGCCTAAGAAACCCCACCCTCCTTAGCCGTCACTCCCACTTCCCCCTCTCTCTTGCCCCCATCCCTAGGCACCAACTAATCTACTTTCTGTCTCTATATTTCTATTTGCCTAGTCTGAACATTTCATATAAATGGAAGCATATAACATGTGGTCCTTTCTGACTGGCTCCTTTCACGTACCATAATCCTTCCAAGACTCAGCCATGTTCTAGCAGGTGTCAGTACTTGTTCGTTTTTATTAATGATAAATATTTCATTATGTGAATATACCACATTTTGTTTATTCACTCATGAGTTCATGGACACTTGGGTTGTTTCTACATTTTGGCTATTATGAACAATACTGCTATGAACGCTGGTGTACAAGTTTTCATGTGGATATATATTTTCATTTCTCTTGGGTAGATGCTTAGGAGTGGAATTGCTGGGTCATATGGTAACACCATATTTAATATTTTGAGAAATTGCCAATTTTTCCAAAGTGACTGTTCTATTTCACATTTCCCCCAGCATTGTATGAATATTCCATTTTCACCATATCTTTGCCAATACTTGTCATTTCCTGTCCTTTTTTTCATCGCTATCCTAGTGGGTGTGAAGCTGTATCTCATCGTGGTTTTGATTTGCATTTCCCTAACTGCCTCGTAAAAGGGTCAGTATTGCCATGCCCAGCTTCAGAGACGTGATAAATGAGACGGTACGTCTATTGTCCAAATAGGAAGTAGAGAAACCTGGATATGATTCCAAGTCTTTTGGACACCATGTCCAAAGCTCTTGGCCCTGCTTCAGAAAGTTTCTGAAGAGGTGTCCTCAGAAAGACATTCTCAAAGGTAGTGTGGGAAGGAATTTCAAGTACTTATTTCATATTTGTAATTCCTGAATAGATCTTCCCTCCGGGAAGTCTTTACATTGTTATCCAAACATCTGAAAATCCCTGGGACCAGGAAATTTTAAATGTAGTTTCTAAAAGCTCTTGCTAAGCAAAAATATGTCTCCTTCAGAGTGTCTTCCTTTGCTGGCTGGACTCTGGCCGATTAACTCACTTGGCTGAAGCCAGTGAGTCTTAGAGCCAGGTTTCTTACTTTCCCAGACAGCCCCTCACACATGGTGAAGGACCAGGGGAGAGAATGAACACTCAAAAGTATCATCTTCCTCTCCAAGAAGTAACTCAAGGTGCTTGGGCATGAGTGAGGGCCGTGCGGCCGCCATGATAATCAGCGGAAGCAGCACGTTCCTCACTGTGTGCACAGGAGGTCTTCATTACCTGAAGAGAATTGGTGCTGGAAAAATGCTACTTAACATGCATCTATCAAAAATAAGGACTGGCTTTTCAAAATAAACTGTAAAAAACCTTACGTGGGGCTTTAACTTAAAAGTTAGCAATTATGAAAACAAGCTTATTTTATTTACTATTTAACAAAATAGATCAAAACAGGGCTAGATGAAAACTCTGTCCTCTTAGAAAATACACAATATGAATTGGGTGGGGTTTTTTTTCAGTTGTTCTGACAAAGTTGTAGAACAGCAAAAGTCAACTTAGCCTTGAACTTTTGCAACATTGTTATACAGCCTCTTCCTCTCTTTTTAAAAATTACTCAAGGATTTCACAAATTTTCCTGAGGGCCTCTCTTCATCTTTGATATTCAGATCATTCTTTTTTAAAGCTCCAGTTATATCCTCAATGTGGTTGATTTTCTGCCCTGGTTTATCCCAATCCTCTTCGGTCCATGGCTTTGGGTATGGTTAACTTGATTCTTCAACTTTCAAGGAATGCAAGAAATTGTTCATCCTTTGCAAAACTTGCCATTTCATTTCGCACTCAGTTTGCCTTGTATGTGCTTTGTGTTTCCTGGTGTCTACACTGCACAATCAACAGGAGACAGACCAGTGGGAGGTTGACCAGGTGGGTTGGGACAGTCGCTGCTGATACCCACGGAGGGCTGTTTGCGGCAACTAGACTATTGTAAATGGTGTTTTGGTTCTGTGGCTTCGTCATTTTTATACCTCTTGTGGTACAGATTTCCTTTATTGGCATTGGGCTTTCCAAATCGCGGGCACAGAGATTCAGTCTGGACTCGGGTTACCTCGAAGGCTTTAATACTACCTAGAGTTTGCTGAAGCCTAAACTCATTTCCATGGCCAGAAGGCCCAGCAGGGTCTCAGCAGAGCCTCTCCATTCTCCATCTTCATCCTCAGCTCAGGCCTTCCCACCTTGCTTACATGGCTCTGGCCATGCTGCTGTTCTTTATTCTTTGTTGAACCCTTTCTGGCCTCTGGACTTCTGTCCTGTCCTGTTTGTTCCTTCTATCTCAAATGCCCTTTCCCATGGCTCACATCCTTCTGGTGTCAGTAAAATATCAGCTTCTTGGAGAGGCCGCTGCTGACCACCCCACCTCAAGAGACAACTTTCCTTTTAATCCCCCTTTGCACACCCTCTTGCCTTTCGGCTTGAGAGCGCTTAATAAGCCACATAGAGATCCTATTTGTTTACTGTCTTATTTCTGTCTCTGAGGCCAGGACATAAGTTTCAGGAGAACAAGGACTTTGTTGAATTCTCCTTTACACACAAAAAACCTTTCTTAGTCTTTGTGAAGTGGAAAGCTGTGCGTTTACAAGTTGCAAAGAGGTAAATGAAGACAGCTTGGGGGCAGAGCAATCAATTTCCCTGAAGAATTGAATCAAAACTCCTTCTTGGGGACAGCAGAAGAATCTTGGCTTCTTTCTAAAATACAGAAGCCAATTTAGACATCTTAGATCGTGTGGAGTGCTTCATGGGGAGTTTTCCAGGATTGAGGATTAGATACAAAAGAAGTTATTTATGTACATTCCTCTTACCTAAGGATTTTTGCCTCATTATCAAATGAATCACCTCACTTTCCCCCTGAAGAGGGAGAGGGACACAGGAAGCCAGGTGAGCTGTTCACTTGGTCACAACCTTCATCAACGTCTGCTCCAAGGGCTCTAAAGTTTACCTAAAGGGCAATTTTCCCGACTTTTTAAAGGTTAAAAAAATTGAGAATATCATGAGAAAAATGCTTCATTGTAACTCATGGGCCACAATTGGATGATCCAGATCAGATTCTGGTTGGTGCCAAAGGGAGATAGTCCCAAGTCCTTGGAACAAAAGAATGTTAAAACTAAACAAGATACAGAAAGATCAAGACTCCATGTTTTCCATTGTTAAGACCTCAGAAACCTATAAAAGCAGTTGTTTTATGGGAACACTTAGCAAAGTACTGCCCAAGTCCATTTTAAAGGCTCAAAATCCTTTGACATATGGCAATCATTATGTGTGCTCAGCTGTCTATCTTACACAACATTTTCTTCTTCCCTCCCCCAAGGAAAGCATTTCAAGCCCCACATTTACCATATTTTACAAGAAGCACTTAGTGGCGAGCAAGGCTCAGAAACAGTCTCAAGAAGACTAGTCCTGGCTAAGAATCCATGAGCACCCAAGCGTTTTGTCTCAAGATGGAAGCCTTGAGGCAAAGCTGTTTCAGATTACAAGGGGGTATACATTCCTAGCTGGGGTTTTACATTAGGAAAAGTTTTAATGACTCAGATGTCCTAGGCAGTAAAATGGAATACATTGTCTTGCTTGGCCTTTTCCAAAAAACAGAAGAATATGCGGGTCTCATTGGCCTATTGGGATGTGTTGGGGTTTCCTAGAGATCAGGTGACAGAAATGACAGAAAAACAGGTCAAGGTGAACTCTATCAGTGCGCTTCTGTGGTTCCCTTTAATGTCAGAGAATGTGCCATATTCTTCAGCACCAGCACACAGAGGTTAAGGGGCTCCTGAGTTCTTGGAAGAACAGGTGGACGATTTCCTCCTCCACTTTACTGTGGGAGCAGTTGGTAGAGCCTATCCACACCATATTCTTGGGAAACCCTCCCCAGTGCTGCTTTGATGTGGGGTTTCTCAGGAAAACCATGCAGAATGTCCTTAGGAAATATAAATAGTTGAACCCAAGCATATAAGGTGGTTCAGTCCATGCTCAGCCCAACTATGGAAGCCATAATAATTTCTCAACATTCCTTCTTGATCTTGGCCCAAACCAGGATGGGCAAGACCTACAAGAAACATATGATGCCCCACTTTAGAATTTGCCATCTGTCAATAAAATCCATCCTCCACACCAAAAGCCTGGAAGGAAATTCACATGGGCATTTGCTTTCCCAAAAGTTAAGAGCTTCTATCCAAAGAGCACACAATACGCTTGCCTTCTGGGCTAGTAGTACACGTTTCTACACTCTTCCTGCTGGTTTTCCTCTGAATATCTAATTTTAAAAGGTGGGGCTGCAGAGAGTGCCATTCTCACCTTTTTCTCATCTCCTGTCAAATTCAGGTTTTCGAAAGAAAAATAGGTCCAATTTTTAAAGACTCTGAATTATAACGTGTTGCTTTTTTGAAGCCTCTGGGAGATGGCAAAGGGGGCAAGGCCCAATGCGATACACGGTAAAACTCCGAATCATCTGCTAGAGTCTTGGGCATCACTACTCCAAAAACCAATGCTACCATTTCCTGGTCAGCAACTCTCGGTACCCCCTTGTTTTCTCTCTTGAGGACCCACTTGTCGTTTTTTAAAGAGTTAATTTTTGCAAAAGTGAAATTAAAAAAAATTATTTTAGCTCATTTCTCTTCTTCTAATTCTTTATTCCTTATCCTCGTCAGCACATGAGGTCAAACAGCAAAAACCATAGAATGCAAGGTCGGGAAAAATGTGGTGTCTATGAAAAAGCATAATTATGAGTATTACTTACAATTTTTTAAAGATATACAAAGGTTTAGTAGATACATGTTCTTTGCAGCATTATTTACAACGGTGAAAAATTAGAAACAAACTATGTTATCTCTTAATCAAGAATCGATTGAAGAATGCATACTAAATCCTTATGATGGAATGTTACACCATTGTTAGAAATTGTGTTTTTAAGTGATTATCATGACTCGGGATGTGTATATGGTGTCATACTAAGTAGAAAAATAAAAGCGAGATAAAATCCTAGTAAACACTGCATTGCCAAGTACGAGTAACTATATGTATCTCTACATAGGAAGAAAAAAAGGAAGGAATTATCCCAACATTTTAAAAGTCATTATCTTTAGACTGTGGGGTTATGAAGACATTTTGTTATATTAAATTTTTTGTACTTTTCTATTTTTTCAAATTTTTCCCATCATTTTTATTGAAGTCTGTCCATGTGCCAGTACCATTCTAGGTGCTGGAGATACAGGCATTCCCTTTACATAAAAGCTGGACTCATGTCCTTTTGCATAAAAACATTTTTTTAATGCAAGAAACTCCTTGAGAATAGCATCTCCATCTAACGCAATGTAGCAGACATCTGTGTTTATCTTCTTCTCCAGGGTTCATTCACTTTTTAAAAAATAAAACAATATCCTGATTCCTCCTTTGGAAGTCACTTCTTTTCCATGGTCATGTGGGTAGTTTATGGAGAGGTGACTCAACGCTAAATTCCAGGAACAAGCCCTGATTGGCTAAAACTATCAATCTCCCCCACTCACATAGCACCAATGATTGACTTAAAAAGAAGCATGTGGTTCCATCCAAGAAATGACTTCCGGGATGTGGTGGAACTACACAAAGAGACAGTTTCCATTCTCCTGGACTTGATGGTGTAAGAACAGGATTTTCTGGGGCACCTGGGTGGCACAGCTGTTAAGCGTCTGCCTTCGGCTCAGGGCGTGATCCTGGCATTACAGGATTGAGCCCCACATCAGGCTCCTCCTCTATGAGCCTGCTTCTTCCTCTCCCACTCCCCCTGCTTGTGTTCCCTCTCTCGCTGGCTGTCTCTATCTCTGTCAAATAAATAAATAAAATATTAAAAAACAAAAAAACAGGATTTTCTGTCCCCACCTGCGAACTCTGGAATGGCTGGAGGGGCTAATGACAATATAAAGCAAGTGAAATCCTGGATTAAGCCTTGCCTGAAAGTATCCTTTGGATTTTTCCATTACCTGAGCCAACACATTTCCTTTATTATTGTTTAATCCAATTTAGGTTAGTTTTCTGTCGATTGTAGCCTAGGGAAATCTAATCTATAGACCTATGCAAAGCCAACTGCTGGGCATAGTGACAAGCATGCTGGCCAGGACTCGGGAGACCTGGGTGCAAGATCCCGGTCTTCCCTTAAGTGGCAGCCTCACTTTAGGCAAGTCCAGCCCCCCTTGGAAGCCAGCATCTGCAAAATCAAGTAGATGAATCAGACCAGGCGTCTCTAAGCACTCACTGGGCCATCAAGTCTGCTAATGAAAATGTGTCTACAAGCTCTCCAGTTTTGAAAGAAAAATAAGGAAACTGTTGTAAGTTTTCATAAAATTAAATGTATTTCATTCAAAGGTCTACCTTTTGCTGCGAGATTATAAAAGTGTAAAGATATTAGTAGTTTCTTTTATTTGTATTTTATGCCCTCAGTTGGCAAAATTAAAAATCACGAACTTTCCGCAGTTCTCTCCAATTCAAATTGTTGAATTGTTTCTTACCCATGGAAGCCCAGCTCTGAAGATCTTTACACCAAATAATTTTTAAGGAAACATTCAGCTATATACATCCAATAAGTCTTCCATTTTATAGGAATATGCATTCAACAAATGTAACTAATTTAGCATGATTCAAAATAATTTTAAAAGTATTCATAAAATGGTTCAAGTTAACAATAGTTATCAGGATGACGATGATGAAAGTATCAGAGGAACACGCGCTTCCGAATGACTTTTGTTTTGTTTACTTAAATTGCAAAGCAGCTAATTATGCTTGTTTTATTTTCAGTTCCTGTAGCCAACTCGTAAATACTGTCAAAAGTTATCTCTTTGTAACTCTTCAAATTCTTATCAAAAGACTGCCAATTCACTTCTTCTCACTTCTGTATAGTTTTCCCAAGACAATCACTGACTATTTTCCTTCACAGAGGAAATATCTACATGGCCTCCAAATCAGGTTCTGTGTCTCCAGGGGGCTTCATTCTGCAGTCCTAAAGGAAGCTATGATCGGTTTTGAAAGTTGCAAATCTCTTTCCGTTTTCGTGAGATAATTGTCCGAGCGTGAAGATTTAATGATGTTAAGATTTAATAATCTGTTCCTTAGCCTTTTTTCTTGCCATGTAATCCTCATCCTGACTTCAAGTGGAATTTCTTTTTAAGTCTTAGCTGATTTTGGAGGTAAAGTGAACTCTATTCTTTGGGATAAAGCAAAAAATCAAAGAAAGCAAGCAGTTACTCCTAAAGCGACAATCCTTCCATCAAACGACCACAGTCTGCAGATAAGAAAAAAGGCAGTTGAACCTGCAGCCTGTCAGAGTTTAAGATTCCACTTGATTGTGGATCTGAGAAAATGTAAATTAAAAAAAAAATTTTTTTGTTTAAACAATCGCAAGTAACAGAAGAGTTGTGAGTAGGGAACAAAGAACTTTCTCCCTGAGCCATTTGAGAGTAAGATGCTTGCCTGATGTCCCATCACTCTGCGGGGGCTTTCCCCCAACGAAGCATGTTCTCTTCATAACTGTGATAAAAACCCCCCAAATCAGGAAATTATCAAGGACACATCGCATCATCTAACCCTCAGATCCCAGTTGATTTCACCAGGAGTCCCAGTTACATCAACACAGGAATGCCACCCCCACCCTGCCTGACTCAGATGTGACTTCTCCATAACCAGGAAGGACGTTTGCATTTTCCAAGACGCTGTGTGTTCAATCAGGTAGTGGAGACTGACTTCAAACAGGAGGCCGGAATAGACACTATGTAGCTAGATGTTTGGAAGAAAAGCAGTTCACAGATGTGAAATTAACTAACTGAGGTATAAAATCTTCAGCCCCTGGTGTTTGCCAAATCCCTACAGGTCTACCTATTCCCCCCTTGTCTGCCGAGAGCCGTTATCTCTACAGAGATTAGGGTGATCTCTTTAGAACATGAGATAAGTCCCCTACTGAAACCCCTGAGACGGTGTCCTGTCTCACCGAGAATGAAATGCAAACACCGGATCACAGACTGCAAGCCCACAGTTGAGACCCTGCTTTCCTTTCCAAAGACCTCTCTCCCCCCTCGGCCCTGCTCTCTATGGCCTGCTAGCCCTCAGACTTCCTTTCTGCCCCCGTCCCATCCTCAGAGCCTCTGCATGGCTGGGCTTTTTCTCCAGAAGGTGGCATGGCTGACTTCTCACTCTTTTGTCTGGGGTCTCTGTTGTCTCTCCAAACAGCAGCATGGACGGCCCTGGCTGAAGGTGCTGCCCCAGCCCCCCCCCCGCCCCCATTCTTTTCTATCAAATCTCTTCCTTGCTGGGGCTTTGAGGTCCCTACCAACATTGGAAATTGTCTGCGTGTGTCCTTGGTCTGTTCATTTCTGCAGGAGCCCAGTCTCTCGTTCCCTGCTCTACTGGCAGGATGTAGACGTGTGCTCAGTGGGTGGGAAGTAAGGAATAAGCGAACAACCCAACAACAATTGAGAACAGTGCAAAGAGTGTGGGCACTACCCATCCGGCTTCGGCTTTCCGGCTGTGTGTCTTTGGGCAAGCTATTTCACTACTCTGGGCTTTGGGCTCCTCATCTCAAAAGTGGACCGAGAGGACCCACTGGATAAGGTTATTGGGAAGGTTCCAGTGCACGTTGGCATAGCTTAGCACACAGTAGGAGAACAAGAAATCTCCCCTCCAACTTGGGACCCAGAACAGCATGGAGCTTTTCAGGTTCCCAATGTAACGAGCTATTCTGGTGGAGGCACATTGGGGTTTCTGAATACAGGGCTACCCGACGTTATATGGCTGACCATCCCTTTTGATCAAATCTTGTATTTTAGAGAGTCATGAACAGCCCCATCATGGAAGAAAAGCTTTCCACGAGCCACACCACATGAAAAACAAATCTTCAACATGAGTTATAAAGGAGAATGCGTTCCACAGCCCCCCCGGGGAAGAGTGGTTCAGGGCCAAGAGAGGTGTCTCTGTCTGAGGCTTAAGAGTCTTCCCGACCCAGCCTGAGCGGAGATCACATACCACAAAGGGAGCAGAACAGAGGAAAGGGAAGGAAACCCGAAGTTGGCCTGCCACTCCGGGATGAAAGGGATTTTCTCTGCTAACACGCAGCCTGTGGTGAGGGCCCTGGTTAGCTAGATGTCAAAGCTGCAGACAGGGAGGATGACCTCACTGGAAAAGAGAATGGCAACCCTCCATTTTCCCTCCAAGGACTCGGGAATGTGCGCACTAGACAAATGATCGTGATTCCGCTAAGCTAACTTATGGATGATATAAGCCCAATCGCTTCCCCATTTTTCACACTAACAGATGCAGAGTCAGCCTGGGGAGGGGAGGCAGATGAGGGTGGCTGCTGGCCAACTCCCCTTCAGAAGATCTCATTAGCCAACAGAATCTCTCTGGAAACATTTCCCTGTCCCCGAGGAGCAACAAGCTTTTGCGGACTTGAGCAATAGTCGTTGCAACAAAACTCTAGGTCATTAAGAAGGCACTGGTTCTAGGGGCTTGTTGCTTTGGAAGGTGATGGCTGCCCCAACAGCAGCTGGGCTTCGGCTTAGGGTCACCTACAGACGCTTCTTGCGGGCTCCCAGGCTCAGCTCGGAGCATCTCTGTGGCTCATCGACGACTGTCCTTCCAGTCCCTGAGACTTGCTACTGGCAAAACAGCAACACTGGCATTGTACTCGTGATATATAGCTTTTTACAGTTCGCAAATATTTCCACACTCATGAGCTCATTTGTTCCTACTCCATGAGGCAGGCGGGGCAAGTATTACCATGCCTCTCCCCCTGAGAAATTAGGAAATTGAGGCTCAGAGAAGCTGAGTGGCTTGTCCCAGAACACACAGCTAGGTAAGGAGAGTGCTAGGATTTGAACACAGGCCTATCACCAGCGCCCATGCCCGATGCTTTCCCAGAGCCCATGCCACAAGGGACAAATGTTACCTGTTGGCAAGGTTTATGCCATCAAATTCTTCACTTAAAAAATCAGAGCATGGCGACCCGCTGAGATCTCAGATGTGGCTGGAAAACAAGATTATGAAAGTCACCCTTGTTTGAGAGTCAAATGTCAGGTCCCCGGAGCAAGCCACTTGGGAATTTGGGGCCCATAACATGCCATATACTCTTAGCTGGCCAAAAACAGCCTCAGCATGACCACTGCCTTGCAAATTAAAAGGAGGAAGATGAGGTCTCCTACTAAAATGGAAATCCAGTGGGAGAAACCAGCTGGGTGTGCTCCCTGCTCCCCCTTCTTCTGTTGCTGGAATTACCCACACCCTTCAATCTGTTGGCAAGACCCCCCAGGCAGTCCATTCAACACATTCATTATCATATGGGAAAGATGCATGTTTGTTTAAAAAGTCAGGTTCTTTAACTTCTATGACTCTTACAACTTCCTAAAGACCCCCAGGCTCTTTGTTGAGCTGAAGAACCAAATTAGGCTTAATATGATCTAATGTAAAGGTCTGAATTATGCCTTGAGTATACTTTCTGGGAGATGAAAGGACCAATATGCTTATAAAGTTCTATTACTCTTTAAAAAAGACTTTTAAAATGTTGGAAGTACCTCCTGGCTAGGGAAAGGATTAGATGCTCTGCTTTCAGTTCATTACTTCTAATATAAACACTGGGTATCCCTAGTGTTCAGCATCATTTGACTGTCTTTATACAAACTGAGCAGATGGAAGGCCTTGGGCCTTTGTCTCTGAAGTCAGTTTAATGACTAGGGCAAAGTGAGATGTTTTGTCTGATTAAAGGCTCCGCTCTTCAAAGCCATACCTTCTTCTATTTGGGAAATGACAATGTTTATGGTGCCTGTGCCCAGTTGGTAGATGGATGGCGTAGGTAGCAAATCTCTCTTTGTGCCCCCAAATACCAGTCCTGGTGAAAAGAGGAGGCCCAAGTGGTCCATATGCTGACACGTGATGCAAGTGTCATGGTGTATAAATCCTTATTAGATGCTATCTAGCAGACACGGTCAGCAGATGCATTGGTGAAAATAAATGTAAAAGCTTATGTGTAAAAAAATATTTCTGATTTTAAAAAATAACAAGTTTATTACAGAAATTTGGAAAATGCAGAAAAGCAAAAACAAAAATCACCCATGATCTTGCAATCGAGAGATCAACACTAGCATCACCTTGTTATATATGTTCCTGTGATTCTCCAAGTATTTAATAGAAACACTTTTTAAAAAAATTTAAGATCCTATAGATTTTGTGGCTTTCCTTTTTTCACTCATCCATATATTTGGCATAACTTTCTACATCACTGAATAGAGATATATTTCATCACCCTTGTTAATCATATCGATCAGGTGGACGGACCATTTATCGTAATTTAATTAAGCAATAAAAAATAAAAATTTTGAGCAGGAATGTTTTCTGATTATTCTCTCAGGATAAATTCCTACAGGATTACAGGATCACAGGGAATGCATGCCCATTTCTGACCTTGACATTTACTGTTCCATCACCCTTCACAGTTTGTACCAGGAACATATTTGGGCACTCATTCCTTTGCATTCTGACCCACACAAGATATCATTTTAATGCGTTTATCTCAATGTTAGAGACAAAAAGATGACGACAGCCAATTAGAGAAAGGCTCATCTGAGCCCACATGAAGATGAACACGTTCTGACTGCTGATTGGCCCTCAATGCTCCCCCCCACACACATTGTCAATTTCCTTTCTTAGTCCTTTACTCCCTTTCTATTGGTTAACGAACTTCTTGCTGGAAAAGTTATCATCTTCCCCTATGACATATGTTTGTCATGGTCATTTATTCTGCTTATAGTGGTTTTATTTGTGTGTCAAGTATATATACATATCTCTTTGTAACTTTATGCTTCTTTGTGGTTTCTGTGTTTGTCTCTATGCTGAGGAAAGCTCTCTCTACCCCAAAGTCAGAGGCCTACCTTTATTGCTTCCTATTGTTTTATAGTTTCTTTTTTATATTTCAGTTGGTCTTGATCTTATTTTTGCTACTAATATTTCTTAAAGTGCAGAAATGGCAGGACACTTTGAAATTCCACAGACTTGTTCATCCAAAAAAACAAGAGGGAGTCCAAACATCTCTTTCTCTGGCAGCAGGAAGAGAAAACAGCACTAAGGTCATAAAGAAAAGACCAGACGGAACACACCTTCCCTATTGTACTAAGATCATGTGTTCTTCATGAGTTCGCTTTTATTTATTTATTTTTTTAAAGATTTTATTTATTTATTCGACAGAGATAGAGACAGCCAGCGAGAGAGGGAACACCAGCAGGGGGAGTGGGAGAGGAAAAAGCAGGCCCATCGCGGAGGAGCCTGATGTGGGGCTCGATCCCAGAACGCCGAGATCACACCCTGAGTCAAAGGCAGACGCTTAACAACTGAGCCACCCAGACGCCCCATGAGTTTGCTTTTAATCAGCTCTTTTTGCTACAAAAGCACTTTAACATTGGTGACTGATACATTTCAATCCATCAGCTGGAAAGGTGCCCAACTTGAACATCAGGAGCCAGGAACTGTAGTGTTCCGATCCCTTTAATGGGTCTGAGTGACTTGGGCAACCTTCTCAAGATGCCCAGATTTCAAATGAGGAACAGGTCAGAGAGAGAGCTCTGCATTTGTGGACTAGGCTGGCCTGTGTGAGACGCATCACGAGGCAAGGTCAGCGAGGACGTCCCAAGAGAAAAGGGCATGCGCTGCACTTGGAAGATCAGGCGGACTGAATTAGAGAGAAGGGAAGCAAAGCGAGGGGACAAGAGTGCTGGCAGGTGCAGAGAGGAGAGGAGGGCCTGGTGATGACATAGGTCATTATCGTGAAGGCAGTTAGTTTACATTTCACCCAGTGCTTAGATACACAAGTTACTGCCTCTCATCTCTGAGCCTCTGTTTCTTCCTCTGTGAAATGGGATAATGCTAGAAAGATCCCAGTCCGCTTCTTTCCTTCAAAAGAGTTCGATGAGTACTACTTAATTCAAAATGGGCCTTGCTTGGTTTCACTGATAGAAAAGTCCAGGCACAGCCCTCAGGTGTGGTTTAATCCAGAAACTGAAATGATAGCAACAGGACTTTCTGCGAGCCACCTTCAGAGTCTCTGTCTTCTCGGCTGGTTTCATGGCCAGGCTCCGTGGGATGGCACAAGTTCGGAAAGCAGCTCACCACCTGCACACTTCTGGGCTCAAATCCAGGATTCCCTCTCATTGTATTTGGTCACTGGCCTGTCTGTGAAGCAGTCACTGTGGACTGTGGTCAGGGTGATAGAATTTCCTGATTAGTCAGGCCCGAATCGTACGTGCTATCCCTGGAGCTGTGCGTGCAGGCCAACCCAAGCCCCACAGCCCAACTGTTAAGAAATGATGTTCCTCCAAAGGAGACACAGGGCACTGTTCCTTGCAGAAGAGGGAAGTGATGCTGGTCGGGCTGACACGACTCTCATTTTGACCAAGAACCTGATTCTGTAAATTAACCCTCAGAGGTTGAAGGATTAAGTAAAACCTTCCCCGTTTTACAGATGATAAAATGGAGGTTCAGAGAGGTTCAGTAACTTTCTGCAAATTCTCCCAGCTAGTAAAAGGCATGGTCACAGCTCACACTTGGTCTTTTGACTCCAGTGCCAAACTTCAGTGAAAGAATATTTCCATCAAGGGCAAAATATTGAAGATCAAGCCTGGGCCAGGCAGCTGTTCTGTAGAATTCTGACCAGGCGTCTAGGCCACAGTGTGCCCATCTTCACCTTGTCCCCACGGACTTTATCCTGAGAACAGATTGAATGAGCCGCCAGCTTCGTGCTGGTGTGGTTCAGTAGGGATTAATGACCCTGAGAAACTGACCTGACAGGTGTGAAAGGGAAATTTCTGAATGTAAACTGCCTTCTGCCACATGCAATCATTTGTGAGTCAGAGAGAGAGAGAGAGAGATGACAAATTGGCTATTTTCTTCTCCCTACGCCACAAAAGTAATAAATCTGGTGTATCTCGCAGCTGATATTACCTACTAAAGACAAAAAGAAGCGCTTAAATGGTTTGTGTGATGGCTAGCAAGCCAGTTGTGGTTCAAAGCTCTTATCTTTCATAAAGATCCAATTCCAATCCACCAATGAGCCTAATATGATAATGCCTACTCTGGACCGTGGGGCTTTCTTGTTACCAAGTACCCCAAGAGGCCTGTCGTGGCTGCAGCATGCAGTGACCAACGGCACTGATTTTATAATCAGACAGATTGCAGAGTTATCACTGACGGGCTTTGGGATCTCCCCAGGCCTCAGTTTTATCATCTGAAAAATGGGAACATGTAGTAGTAGCTTTCTCACATGGTAAGCTATAGACTCGTTTTTATTTTTCACTCCATTGATGTTTCTTATGCATGTAGCACATGTCATACAACGACTTAGAAGGGGATACAGAATGGGCAACACAGTCCCGGTGCTGCCTTCTAACACCTCGTGGCTTATTAAAATGCTATTAATGTACAAGGTGGGGCTGAAGATGCCTCTTCATCAATGGCACTCCCATGTAAATCTACGCTCTATGATAGCGGTAAGTGTGGCAAAGGGGGACTAAGTGGTAATGTGTGAGTGGGTGATAGGGAAATGTAGCCCAGTCCGAAGATGAGTGGGAATTAACCAGCAGGATGAATTCCCACTCATTTTAGGAATTACGAATTAATCCATCAAAATGTAGATGGATTATACCTTTGCTGATCCTTGTCCTTCATCATGTGACTGCAGCCCCTCCCATCAAGCAGTGGATTCTATTTTTTTCCACATCATGAATCTGAGCTGGTCTTGTGACTTAGAATGATTCTCCTTCCCACAAGGAGACAGGACAATGGAGTTTTTTTAAAAAAAGCAAGAGAAATAACAGATAATAGAAATAAATCCAGAGAGCCTTAGATAATGGGATTCTCAAGGATGAGCTTCTGTTCAAAATGTAGTACTGAGAATTTCAGCAGGCAAACAGAGAAATGACGAAATAAAATCAAAAATAAAACGGAACGATAGGTTAACGGACATGAAAAGTTTAACAGCACGTGAGACACAAATGAAACGCGAAGTGGTAGATAAGCCCAGTGAGATCACCAGACTGACGCCCAGAGAGACAGAAAAATGAAATGCAAACCGTGCCAGAGAATAGACGGAATGCTTCCTAACTCAGTTTATGAAGCTAGAATAACTGATATCAACATCTAACAAGGTAAAATTATAGAAAGAAAAATTACAGCCCAGTCATGCAAAAGGCATAGAAGATATATTGTTGTCAATGACAAAATGTTCAAAGCTTTTCTTCTGTGACGGGGAAAGAGACAGTGATACCAGTTAGTACCACTCTGTTCTGCTTGTCCTGCACATCATGGTCTGTGCAAAGAGGCAAGATAAATAATTAAAATGTACGATGAGTGAAAGAAAGAAAACGCTAATGTAATTTCCAAATAAAATAGACATGTATAGAATGCAAAAGAATCTTCAAACTAAGAATGAATTTCTCAAGATTGCTAACTACAGAGGTAATGTTCCAGAAATCTTTTTCTACCTAAAACAATTGGAATACTGAAAAACAGTTTCAAAATCATCATTATTAATGTCTTAAAATTGTCATAATTTTGACAGGACCCATACCCTCTTCACCTGTGGAAACAATTGAACTAACATAAAAATTGTGTGCTAGGATGCTGATTACCACTTCCCCCCCCTGCCACAGGCCCTTTACTTTAGGGACCTCCTCTGGCCTTCCTCCAGCCAGCCTTGACCTTTCTTTCATGGTGAGAAAGCCTCAAACCAATGGGGTGGTCTACCCTGTGCTTCCCCCCCTCTAGACCACATGCCAGGTGCACAGGACCTGGAAAGGGCCCTGAGTTCCCAGGTCCATTGCCTGAGGGCAGCCTGGGCCACTAGTGTGCCCATCTCTGAGACTTGTGGTTAGTTCTTTGTAGGCCGTGTAGACAGAATTTGACCATAGGGGTGTGAGAGTCCACTTATTGTACAGGATGGACTCAGGCTGGGAAGTGGGGCACCAGGGCCAGGGCCGGCACAGTCTGCATCACTCTGTTCCAGCATGGAACTCAAGGGACCCGATGAGTCTGAATTTGAACATGGCGCTCCAGGTTCTTATAAAGTCATGCTTATGAAGATTGGAGGACAAAACAATTTTCATATAACTACTTTAAAATATTTAGACATGTGCTATGTCAGCCTTCAATTGCTCTCTTGGATGAACCAGCCTGCAGGTCCACAAATGTTAAGGGCAGGCTTGCTCGTCCCAATTGCATTTTCACAGAAATTAACAGCAAATCGCAACAGTTGCCATGGAAAGATGTTTTAAGCTATATTAAGAGGAAAGGGGTCAAAAACATTTGATCCTATTGGTGTATGAAGAGGAGTGTGAGAGTATGTGTTCCCCGCTCCCACATTTAAAAGCAAAAAGACATGACAGGCTGTCAGCAAGGGAGGGTGGGCAGGACATCAGGTAGTATTCATATACTTAATTTTTGCTCACTTGAGTTTTCTAATGTTTCAACAATAAATGCGTATTATTTGTGAAATAAAGTAAATATTAAATTTAAAAAAAACAAAAACCCAAGCCTCTGTAGTAGGGTGCCTCCAGTTTTCTAAGGGAGCTTCAGGATGTCTGAGACTCTTGCACAAGGGAGGATAATTTTGTCTTCCCACTCAGTAATGTCCCCAACTTTCAAGAGACATCATCAGAAAGAACGTTTGTCTCCTCCTATACCCATCCCCTCGGTCACCCACCTGGTGTGGCCATGAGCCATAGACTCCCAAATTTGCACATCACTTCTCATGCTTTTCTTTTCCTCACCCAGGGGCTTCAGTGCCTGCCCAGGGGCAAGAGAGGCATGGGGGGGCACCTTGGGATCCTCAGGGATTGAAAGGCATGCCTGGGCCGAGGTCCCCTATTCTGACCTGGAGCTGCTGGCTTACCGTTTAATTTATGCCTGCTCATGCCTTGACCCATCATTGGGGCAGAACTTCTTTCAACAGAGTCAGGGTGGAAGTGGCAAGTGTGAGAGTAACACAAGAGACTTTAATTAAGTTCTCCTGGAACGCAGGGTGTCTGGGGGCTGGGGGCGGGGAATCGACCCTACCAGGCTGTTTTCTTTCCGGGGTGCTTACAGCCTTCATAATATCATTTCAAGTTAAAACAAAACACAGAAGCTTAGTTAATTTATGTCCACTTCCTACACTCTGTTTAGTACATTAATTGTTTCCTTCACTTACCGGGTGATTTTGAAGACTAGGCAGAGTTTATTGTCCGGATGACATTTCTGCTTTTTATTACTAGTTTTACTTTGAAAAAAGGAAGAAAAAACTTATAATATTCAACTGATCACAAATGAAAACTTTTATTAGTGGAAGAGGGTTAAAGGAGCCCACACAGGCATCTCCTTGACTTTTTGGCACTCAGGGGCTGGGGCCCATTTCAAATGTTGATCGTATACGAATGATTGGATCTGAGTGGTCCTTGAAGATCATTACATTTTATGAAACTTGAAGTCCTGAGAAACAGTTGTGCGTAAGTTCTCTGGTCAATGCAATAGACAAAATTTTGTGAGCAGATGGCACCGAGTCATCTGGCTGGGTTGTAGCCATCAATACTAAGGGGAGAATAAAGAGCCATTTCTCCGAGTTTCAGAGGACAGGAGGTTGGGAACATATGAGGACAAAATGGCTGCCTTAATCACATAGGTTAATCTAGGGAAGGCCCAGGTCCAGCTGTAAATGCCTTGTGAATTGCTCTTGTGTCAACAACACCTAAACGTAACACCGCTAATTCTGTGATCTTGAGCAAATCACCTTACCTCTTCATTACTTTCCCTTCCTTATCTGCAAAATGGCACAATAGTGATATACACGCCTCCTAGTGTTGTGAAACGTGAACAAAAAGGGGAGTGTGACATGTATACATATAGAAAGGGCCAGTCACAAGCCCTCCTTCCATAGAAGCTCTCTTGTTCTTATGACTAGAAATAATAGAATTGGTCTAAAAGTTAAGAAGATTTAAGGCCTAAGCACAGATGACACAGACCTGGCTTCAAATCCAGATTAGATCAGCATTTGCCAGACACTACAGAGGGTGTCTCATTGATTCATTCCTAGAGCATGCTCTTTCCGTATCAGGTAGCAAGGAAAAATCCATATGAAATAAATCGTTCAGATTAGAGTGAGGCCCAGAGCAGATGGCGTCATGAGAGTCACGTCGTTGGGAAGAGTGAGTGTACTCACTAAGCAGTGATGATTGATCTGTCCCATGGCAATAGGTAGGTTGGGTCCAGTGATGCTACACAATGCAGAAGCTCAGTTGATTAATGATCTACCAAAGACCATGAAGGGAACGACAATTAATCTTTATTGTTTTCATTGACGATAAGAACACTGCCAATTCAGTTGGAAAAGATTACTGCAAAGGGGTGTGAGGCCTTGAAACAGAGACAAATGGCACATGCCCAGAAGCCAGCTTCCTTCAGCAAAAGGAAGATATTCATCATAGGATTACCGTCACCCAAAGAGAAAGCCTCCAAAATAAAGGTTAAGAGAAAAGTAGTTTTCTCACAAGTTTATAAAGCCATGCCCAAAGGGCCAATGGAGGCCACTCTGTTCTCTGAAAAGAGAGGGTCTGGAATTAATGAGAGACTCAGCAAGGGCCAACGGGTCAAAAATGACACAGGGGACCATGGCAGTTAATCGCCATTAACAATGCCTCAAGAAACAGCCCTGGAATGATCAGGACACAAACCAAGGGGGAACCTGAAACAGAGCCCTACTCAGGTCCACGTCTGGGGACATCCCAAAGCCTGGGGAGGTGTAAGAAAATGACCCTGTTTACTATGCAAAGGTTAAGAGTCAGGGGTGATCTAGATTTCAAATCTGGAAAATAAAGATTACATGAGAACTAATGGTCGAGCCAGCTGCCTAGAAGAAAATAACAGATTTAGGGATGCTCATCTCTTCCAGCTGGAGAGGACCGAGGCCCACTCGCCACTTGTTCGACGTGACTGGAAAACAGGGCACGTCTAGTGTAAGATCAGTGTTGTGCTAGGGGCTGGGTACCAGCTCTGAGGAAGGGTCATGCATTGTTTATATCCACCCATGGAATAAATATTTCTTAAACCATGTCTTTCATTTATATAAAGAACAAGACAATTGTAGAAATGAAGGACCAAAAATCAGAAGTCAGTTTTATTTGAGCTTTATGTGGCCCCAAACGTTCATCCCGTTGAATTTGTCTAGTGCACATTATCAACATCCCACTTGGTAAGCAACAGTGTTTGGATTTTAAAACAATCATTCACCATCTCTTTGCCACGGAGACCTGGAGAACTCCCAAGTCTAATCCAGTATCTGCTCATCTGATTAGAAATGGATTCTTTGAGTTATATCAATTATATTAGAATCAATTTGGTTGTCTTGAAGACCTTTGCTGAAGACAAGGGTTCAGGCAAAATCTTAAACCTTTGAAAGTTATAGCCAAAGGTTTCAGTTGTCCCGGATGAAGGTTAGGATACTTGAACACAATATCAGTGTTACTCTAACATCATCAGTTGACAAAGAACTTTGTGAGTCCCTCAAGGACTTCAGGTGAAATTGCACCAGAGCAAACATATCAACCAAAACATCTGAAATCCACGAAGGACAAATATCTGGATTACTTTTCTAAGCAAGCCACGGATTCTCAGGAAAAATAATTCCTACTCTTGCTGGAATATTCAGGTAGGACTAGGGACTATATACAGATACCTGGGGATGAGGGACAAACATTTCTTCAAAGTTATAGGGCTATAGTTTAAGCATTTCTTTCATGGAAGACCTAGGTGTTAGATCCCCATTAACACACAGTAATTTAAGCCAAAAAAATATCTGTATGATGGGAAGAATTTATATATATATTTATCCCCTCTCCCTGATTTTTTATTTGGCTTTGGGACTAGAAAAATTGCCACACATGTTGAAGATCTTGGAAACAGGATCGATTGCCAAATTTAACATGCATATATAGGCAAAGCATAGCAAACCTCATGTTTACAATTTTATTTGAAAAACCTGGGTGCTTAAAATTATACCCAATATTTCCTCGCAAATTTACATTGTCAGGGTATCTAAAATGAGTCATAAAGCGCAAACATCAAGGCAGTAACAGTGTTGTTTGCTATACTTTGCTGGATTACATTTTAAATGTATATAATGGACTGAAGAACCCAAAAGTCAAATCACTGAAGTGGCTTCCCCAGCAGGGTGGCTGCTTGGGTGAAGAGGCTGGAATGAATGGTTTTTCCAAAGTTTCATCTACATCAGTACCAGCCAGCTGCCTTCCCAGCTAGTGTCCATCAGAGTTGTCTGGGAGTACTCTCGACATTTTCTTTATTAACTTCAAAAACATTTTCTCGGAAACGTAGGAAAAGAAATTTCAGTGAGTGTGAGTCCCCTAAAGAAATAACTTTTGTTTTCATCCCCGAGAAGAAGTTTCTGAATATCCTCTGTGAATGCCAAGAGGTTTTGAGTTACTATCAACAAAATGAGGCACTTTTATTTTCTGTGCTTTTTCATTGCTGTCACAAATGTGGCTTATTTCCAAACATCCATATACTGGCTGTCATTTCACTAGGGAGCTTTACCACAACCCAGTAAAGGACATAGCCCAAATGTTGTCATGTGTCCTTTCTGGAGGAGGAAACCAAAAACACCAAGGGTCAGTAGTTGGCCAAAGTCTCAAGCCAAAGGGAAGAACAATTAGTAAAAGAATTCAATTTCCTGGCTAACAGTTTACGATACTGACAGAGTAATAACCCATCACGATTCCAAAGCCATAGTCAGTCGACAGCAAGAGCCTTAATTGCTCAGTCTCTTCTGGCAACTCTTGGAAACACGCGGAGAAGTGCACAGCGTACCTGTTTTCTGGCTGTGTTCTCCGAGCGTTGCCATCGATGCTCTGAGATGCCACGGAAGAGGTCTCACACAGGTGGTGATCTAATAGCAGCCCCAAGCAAACCAAAATAAACCGTTTAAAGCTTTTTAATGAACTGTGTTTAATTAACAGCTTATGTCTTGCAGATTGGGATCTATATGGAATTTCTACAAAGCTCTTGGATGTGGCTATTGCTTCGTTATTTAACCGGCAGTGTCTGCACTTGGGGGGTAGCGGGCATGGAATATGTATCCGGTCCTGAGCTTAGAACTGGTGGATAACATGTAGAGCGGATGTGCAAGGACTGGTGTCAGTAAGACCTGGTCCCTGAGCCCAAAGAACATGCTTTCTAAACCAGGAGGCCACAAATGTGAAACCCATATGCAATTTAAAATTTTCTAATAGTATCATGAAGAATAAAAAGAGCAAGATGAAATTAATTTTAACAGTATCTGTTATTTATGTAATATACTCAAAATATTACCATTTCAATATGTAATCAATATACATACATTTTCATTAGGTGTATTTTGCTACTAATTCTCTGAAATCAGCAGTGCATGTAACATGAATTGCATATCCCAGTTTGGACCAGCCACACCTCAAGTGTTCAATAACCACATGTGGCTGGTGGCTACCATGTTGGACAGCTCAGCTGTAGAGGAGATATGGATGAAAAACTAAGGAAATGAATACAAGAAATACACACAGAGATTTATGCCACTAAGGAAAAATCAAGATCTGAAAAAGAGAATTCTTGGTGAAGATGAAGAGCAGTGCTTTGGAGAAGCCAACCTTCCTGTGGACGTGGTCATTAAGTTGAGATCTCGCTTTCCCCAAGTGTAAATTAGAAGAGTAATTACATCTCTGACTTTCACACTTCTTTGTGAAGATCAAGACAGTTATCTAAATAGCTGTAATAATAAGGGATCAAATTTGAAATCACTTGGGACCATTTTATTTTTCCAAAATTTCTAAGGTACATTACATTTGGTTCAGCAAAAGCATGTGGATAAAGCACGACGTTCAAATGGACGACCTGCCATGTGGGAAATGTTCAGTTTGGACTTCGACAAAATAATGCCAGAGTTTCCTTTGGATTCACTGGGGACAGAAAAGAAATCTGGGCCAAGCTCTTGAAAACATTTTGCCACCAAGTGACATTGGAAGGCTTTTCTTTGAAGGCTTATTCCCAGATGGTCTCAGCAGGTGGGAAACTCAAGTTCATCCCCACCAAGGGCTAAACCTAACACTTGGAGGGTTCCAGGTTCTAAGGGCAGCTGCCTCTCTCTCCTCACCCTATTCCTGGTCCATTCTTGATGTTTACTAGAAACAGAAAAGCTGAGATTTCATTTTTTCTCATGAGAGACCAATTATCTCAAAGAATAATACCAAATTTGATGCAGGCGTGGATTTGACAGCCACGGTCTGGCTCTGCTTTGGAGCAAACAGCACTGGTCCAGGGCCATGCAGCTGTTCACTGGCAGATCTGAGACTAGCATGCAGGTTTCTCCCCTCCTCGTCTGTGCCTTTTCCCGAAAAAATTGGCAGCCTCCTCCAGAATTCAGATGGAGGGCACTGATGTCGTATCTTCCTATAACCAGTGCAGGCAATTCGTTCCTAAAAACATACACACACCTATTCCCAGTGAAGTACCAAAGCCTCAGAGCCTGAGATATTTTATTCTTGTATTAAATCAATCCTTTGTTCCTCCTGTCAGTTCTTTTACCATTATACCCCCTTTGGAGGGTGGAGGATCATTAAGGATAAATTAAGATGCTTGTAAATATCACTGACTGAGAGGTACAACTAACTACTCAAGGAGATACTCAGAATTAAATTTACATGCTTTATGACTGGGCGGGGGGCTTCTGAGAAAGAAGTACAGCGAAACACATTCTCCCAGACCTTCACTTTTCTATGCCTCATACTTGACATGCTGACATGCTAACAACTGTGTTAAGATTTCTTCAAACTCAAAAAGGTTAAAATTCTATTGATTTTCTAAACTGTCAGAGCTTTCCTTTTGGCTTTCGGAGAGTAAACCTTTTTTTTTTTTTTTTTTTTAAGGTGGGGAGGGGCAGAGAGAGAGTAAGAGAGAATCCGAAGTAGGCTTCACACCCAGCACAGAGCCCAACCGGGGGCCTCATCTCATCACCCCGAGATCATGACCTGAGTCAAACTCAAGAGTTGGATGCTTAGGTATCTAAGCCACCCAGGCATCCCTCTGAGGGTACATCTTATTGGAGAAAAGCAGGATGTTTATAAAGGAGCCACGATGTTGACCCCATCATCACTATTCACACGGAGTTTGTACATTTCTCCGCAGCAGGGGTTCCATTTCTCATCCTTTAGGGATGTTGCGTAGCCATCACCCATGCGTCGTGCGAACTTTTGGCACATCGCACTTGTGAGCCTCTCCTCTTGTCGCGCGAAGCACTGGCCACACACGCCAGGTCCCTGGCCCTGCAGAGGCTGCGCTCTGGGAGGAAACAGGTTGTTACAGAAAGCGTCCCAAACAGACTCTGAGTGCCAGCTGCCAAGGAGCAGAGTCTCGGCTGCCGGGAGAATCACGGGGACGTACTATAAATTGGGACTCAAGGTTGTCCTTGCCAGGTGATATTTAGGCTGGGACCCCAACAAGGCACAGGGGGAAGGTGGAAGGCACAGGGAACGGAAGGAATAGCATGAGGGGAGGCCTGAGCAGACTAGAATTTTGTGAGTCGAAGTAGCAACATAAAAAGTAAAGTCAGGGTAATGGATGGGGTGGAAGACGAGGTCAGGGGCTGGGCCGGTTAGGGTCTCGAGGGCACAGGAGGCTTGCATGCCATGGGAGCATAGTGGGAAGCCACCAAGGAAGGCTTAATCCAGCTTATGTTTTGAAAGATGACTTCGGGGTTGAGATACATCACAGGCTCTTGACAGGGTGAGATTTAAAAAAAGATCCTGAAGCTGGGACTTACCCTAGACCAATTAAATTGGGGTCTCTGTGATGGTGCAGTGCCCCCGCAGGTGATTCTCCTGCGAAACCAGAGCTGGGATCCACTGAGCAAAGCAGACCTTTTGCAGCATGAGGCAGGGCTGGGCTTTTTTCCCTGCTGTTTGGGCTGCGTTTAGTACAAAGGGACGCGATTAACTCAAACTCCTCACACTGATGCAGGTGTTCAGTTTACTCTCAATAACTCAAGCACGAAAGCATTCTAATCAAGAGCCTAAAATGCTGTCACCTGAGTTTGATAGAAGTCAAAGGGGAAAAAAAGCAGCTTGTGATATTAATTATGAATCAGCCAAAATAACACCGTTTGGCATACCACACCTCCACCGTGCGCTCTCGGTTGGAAATATGTCATTTGCTATGTACACATCACAATATTCCCGCTAGGGCCTTATTAGGGAAATATTTGGGGCCATGTGGAATCAGTTAAATCCCACGACGCTGTGAGCTACTGTGTTGCCGAGATGCATGAGCTGTTCTCCAACTAATGAACCATATCATTAATTACAGACACCTCAAATAAAAACGCCTAAGAGGCAAGCATGATATATACAATAAATAAAAGGGTCGTGATTTGCAAAGGGGCCAGCTCATTCTGAACCAATTGTCTCCCGTTTTCCTGGGCTGTAATTGCAGACATTAATTTGATTTATCACACTGGGCTGGGAAAGATCTCGCAGTTCGCAGAGATTAGAGAGTTGTGAAATCTGCGCCCCCCAAAGTGCTTTCACCAAGTGCAGACAACACATTTCAGATCAGGCTTATTATTGAAGTGGCTGTTTGCAAAGAGAGAGATAAATTGCTGGGAATAACCTCTCAAAATCCTTTTCCAACCATTTTTCAAAATGACACTCTGATTTTAAAGGTAGGGGTTAATGAAGCAGCCCCAGTCACTACTAATAACATCAAATGAAAATCCGTGAATTATTTTATTTGATAATAGTTATTGTCGAGTTAAGTAATTGGAATTTTTCTAAGAAACAAAACAAAACAAAAAACAGACAGAAACAACAGAAAAACAACCTAGCCTCCATTGTTCATAATTCTTATGAAAACGGTGTGTGGGCATCTGTTTCCTTCTTTCCTATCGTTTTGTATGTGTGAGTGTGTGAGTCTGTGTGACTGCGTGTGTGTGTATGTAGTTGACTTTCTGGAGAAAAAAATATATATATATATCAACTGATCTGTCTAAGCATTCGTAAGATGGAAATTAGCCTGTGGAATGTATCACTCCCACAACAGCGAAGACAATTCTTTGTAGTTCTCCGATGATTCTCATTTTATAAGTAGACATCAGCAATTAAACAGCAATTATTTACTGGTCACGAAAAATAAGAGAAATAATGTTAACCTGTTTGTTCAAAGTAAAGTGTCAGCCTGTGCTAATTCCAGAAACGGATAACATTAATAAAGGCCATATGCTGAGTGCCTACACTGTGCTGAGGGTTTGACATCCAGTGGCATCTCTAAAACCCCTCTGTGGGCCCCACACAGGTATCAGCTGTGAGTTCTGGGAGGGCAGGGACCCACAGCTGCTTTGCTCACAATGTATTCCCAGTGCCTGGCCCATCACAGGTGCTCAGTATTTACATGGATGAACGAATAAATATCTTGGGTCTAGGGCTTTCTAGAGGTTGAGAGTGACCTAGGATGTTTTCATGCTTTCAGATCCTTGTATAGTTAAAAAAAAAAATGTTGGGAAAATGTGTCTTAATACCTTAGAACTTTTTTTCCAGTCTCCTGAATCCCCTTCTGTCCCCAAGGTTGTATCAGGTATGATGGCAAAGGTTTAGATGCGCTACCCTTTGTGAAAAGGGTCTTCATTTCTCTCTGCTCTTCCCCTGCCCCTCCCCTGCCCCATGACAGGCTTGGACTGCACCCCACCCGAGGTGGTTTCTGGGCAGGACGACATTGGGGAAGAGTCCTCCCATAGCCTGTGTCCTGCGTACTGATGTGACTTACCCTGCAGGACTTTATGATCTGATAATCTGGACCATTATCACCGTTTCTAGGACAGTTTCAGCTAAAAGGACATAATCTGTGTGTAGTAGAAAGTCCCATTAAACAGATGTACTGGGAAAAGGATGGTGTTGGTGGAGCGGGGTGGGAATTTTAAACCAGTAGAGCGGGGCCTAGGGTTATAAATAGGGAGGCCATCCGGAGGAGGACTCTTTGAGAGTGAAAGGAGGTGTCGTTCATTACACTCACACAGCGGGCTAAACCAGGGCTGTTGTCCGAGGAGGTCATATGCTCCGGTTTGTTCTGTCCCTCAGTTCCTTCCCAGTTAGTGCGTTTTGCTATGTCTTCTTGTGCGCTGAAAATCGCATTCATGTGTTGAATCGTGAACCCCTTTAAGGATCTGCAGAACGTCATGCCCCTTCTTCCCAGGAAAAGGCACAAGTTCAAAGACCCACAAAATAGGCTTTACGATGTCCAGGGGCTTGTGAGCTGTCTGACCCCCTTCCTTGGTTCTGAAATCAAAGACCTCCTGAACCTTGATGCGTCTTTAATGACTTTCAAAACAAGTCTTTTACACCGTAGTGTGGCATTCCACTTCCCCTGTGCTTTTTTCCCCTTCCCGTTGCTAAACCACAATGTTACCTTAGCAGACAGAATATTAGACCAACATGCTGAACCCATGGACGCCAAGCCAGTGGTTTTCCAGAGAAAAGAGCCACATGAAAGCCTCCCGAGCTGCATCCCTGTATTTTAACTGTTTAGTGGTTGGGGAACTGGAGAAAATAACAGCCAATAGGTATACAATCTAAATTTGCAGAGGGGATAAAAGCAGCTAAAATGATAAAATGTCTCCACTTTTGCAAATGAGCAAATACTTGAATCCACTGAGGAACCTGATTATTTTCATTTTGGTTTTATTAGAGGATTGTATGATTTCCAAACGTACAAAGAACGTTAAAAAAAATAGTAAAAGAAAAAAAAATACTGGGGGAAAGGTTACCATGTCAGGGAGGTCTCCCAGGAATGTGGGGAACCTTTCCACTGGGTTGAAGTGGAATCAATAATTGCCTAGAAAATGTCTCCCGGAAGCACAGTGGTATTTAATTAACAGAATCCCCATTCCCAAGAATAGTGCCGGGCGGCTCTGGTGAGCGCCCGTGTCTTGGAGGAGAAGGCAGAGACATTGACTGGGAGAGGAGTCCGTTAAGAAGAACCATCTGTCGGTTCAGCTTCCTTTGCATTTCACTGGAAATATTTCTAGTTGTCATGAAAAATCTCTGGGGTCTCAAATTAGGACCTCCTTCCTTGTTGTAAACTTAGGGCTGAACGAACCTCTGACTCCCCCATTCCTCCTCGGCTGGGTGATCCCCATAAAACAAACAGGAGATGGGTAATTGGCCAGTCTCGTGACAGGGCCATGCATGCGAGAGGAGCCCCGGTGGGGGCCCCATGCTTCCTGCCACCTCTTACACCTTCTGCTCTTGGAGGTTGGCTGTCTGGCTCCGATTCTGTCAATAATTGAAAGGCAGCCTCAGTTGTTGCTTAGGGGTGTGTGTGTGTGTGTGTGTGTGTGTGCATGTGCACGCATGGGCTGCAGGGAGGGACATGAGGCCCAACAACCTTGAACGAGCCCCTTCCAGACCACAACGCAAGAGGCAGAACTGAAAGAAAGGAAAATGGGAAACACTAGAGATTTTCCACATTAGCTGGTCCTCCAAATAATAGAATTTGATCACTGGATCAAAAACCATATAATTGTTTTGCAACCTCTATGAAATAACCCTATTCAAATAAAAATCAAGAATGGATACCAAACCCTTCAGGTACTCCTTTGGGGGAGAGCTAGACATTCACATGGTGCCCACTTGCAGCACATGAGTGGAAAAACGATCACTGGCATTTCCTTAAGTAGAAATGATTTGACCATTTGTCCTGGCGGGGACGCCAGACATAATGTGTTCCCAACGGAAGGCAGTGGGGAGTACCTAGCATCACTAATGGACTATTCATGACAAAAGTGCTAAAGGATTCTAAAGCCAGGTTACAGGAAATGAGGAAGAGGGGATAGAGCAACAAGCTTATCAACACGATGAAGAACCGAGTACACAGATCTAGAAGGTGTCTACAGGACAGGTGGCCCATCTCTTTAAGGAGGGTAAATGTCTTGGGAAACATAAAAGCAGGGTGCTGATGAGGGCCTGTTCTGATTAAAAGGGACTCAAGAGAAATAATAATCTAATAAGATACATGACTTTGATCAAATCTTGGGCAACGAAACAGTTGTAAGAGATATTTGGGAATGATGAGGGAAACGGGAACGTAGAGTGGGCTCCAATGATAATAGGCCATTGTCAGTCGTGTTAGGCAAGATCGTGATGTGGGATTTGTAGAATAACATCCTTCTTCCGGCTGCGTGCTGAACTATTGTCGGACAAGATGTGTCCATGTCTGTAATTTACTTCAGTACCGGAAAAAAGAAAGGAGATGACTCTAAATGGCAAAATGTTAACATTGTTAAATGCTTGGGTTTGTGGGCGTTCATTGTCTCGTGCTGTTTGAAAATTTTTTACATAAAACATCATAAAAAGTGGGGAAAAAAACCATTAAGAACATGTCCCAGGAGAGGCACAAGACGTAGAGAAGGAAGGAGAAGCCGGTGGAAATACCCATTTACCACCAGGGAGTAATGCCTGAGAGGAAGCAAGGGAGTGGCTTCTGTTACACCACCCTCTCCTCCCCTCCCTGCTTAAGCCTTTCATGGCTCCCCACTGCCCTTAGGGAAGGTGCAAACTCCAAGCACAGCCCCTGAGGACCTGCACCAACGCGCCCTGCCTGCATCTCCACAGCATCCCGGGTACACACTTGTCCTGTCAATGCCCCAGAGACATCTTAGGCCCTGTGTGCCCCCGACATCTATGTTCACCACTGGCCTTTGCACCCGTCCTCCCTTCCTAATGGAACACACCAGCCTGCTTCCACCCAGCCCTCCTCCACCCTGTGCTTTTTATTTGCTGTTTCCCCGTGCAATTCAGGAGGCACCTGCCCCCTGGACACCAAGAGGTCAGGAGACAGGCTCCAATCATGTTCTGTGAAATCTGCAATGTATCAAAACATGAAGACATGCTTCAAAAAGGTAACAAAATTGCAATATTTAACTGTTTACACTGAAAGCTCAGTTTAACAGATGTCCTCACAGAACAATGCATATGCATATGGATTGTAATTTAGCAACGGAGTCAAATTTAGTTTTGAGGCTCTCCTTGAGTGTGAGGCCAGGGCCAAATTATGTGTATCCCCTAAGATACCCTTTCTGTCCTCCCCCCCGGACTGTACGCAACACAAAGTGGTATAATAATTTTCTATTGCTTTTTCAATGAATTACCACACATTTATTGGCTTAAAACAATACAGATCTTACTAACTTATGAGTCCGTAGGTCAGAAGTCTGGTAGGGGTCTCTTGGGGTTAACGTCAGCAGGGCTACCTGGCTTTCTGGAGGCTCCAAGGAGAATCTGTTCCTGGCTTATTTGGATTGGCGGCAGAATTCAGGTCCTTGAGGTTGTATGAACTACTGCTAGGTATAAGTTGAGAGCCATTCTTGTCTTCTAGATACTTGCAAATTCGTTGGCTAGTGGCCTCCTTCCTCTATTTCAATGCCGGCAACAACAGGGCTCCTCCTTGTCTCAGCTCTCTGCCTGAAGCTGGGAAAGGCTCCCTGCTTTTAAGGACTCGTGTGATTAGATTGAGTTCCCTTGGAGAATCCAGGATAATTTTCCTATCTTCAGGTCCCTAACATTAATCACATCTGCAAAGTCCTTTTTTGCCATGTAAGGTAGCATAGCAATACATTCCAGGGATGAGGGTGTGGAAATTTTGCAGGGGACCGTTATTCTGCTTACCATAGGCAGGGACCAAGATTTTCTTTTCATGATATTAAATATTTTTGACATGATTGTGATTATTTTTATTCTGTGCTACTCTCATTAGGACCCATCCAACTGCAAATCAAGCTCAGGGTTTGTTTGGTTGGTTGGTTGGTTGGTTGGTCAGATCTATTATTGTCAGGTCTGATTCCATCTCATACTAGGCAGTAAATGACAGTTCAGGTGATATCCAGAAGAGGTTTATTGGAGCTCATTAGAGAAAGGGGTAAGTAGCTCTGTGGTATAACGTTGGTGTTCCAAAGACAATTGTTGAGTTCCCAGGAATTCAAGAGAAAACATCCAAGGGTGAAGCATCAAGGTATAGTTATCTCATTATATAATTAAGAATTACTAGAGAAGAAATTGCTATAAGGGTGAGAAGTATTTGATCTGAGGACTGGAATTCAGGGGGGATGGAGAAGTAGAGAAACGTATGGATTTTCCTTATGTGTCCTTCTGTATTTCTGCACACTTTAGTCCCGTGCACGCAATACTTTGATTCACTTTTTCATAAATATTTAATGAATATCAGTATAGTCACATTATAGAATGTCATACCGTTTTTTAGAAGAACAATGAAAAGATGTATGTACTCTTTCAAAAAGATCTTAAGATATGTTATTAAATGAATACAGAAAAGTAAAAAAAATACTGTGTTGAGTACATTCCTGTTTGTCAAACAAAATGTAACAGATATCTCTGTAAAGCAGATACACATAGAGTATTTTTAAGCGTCTGAATGGAATCACAAGAAATTGAAAAAACATGGTTGTATTTGGGGAGAAGCATTTGGGAAGGCGTAGGAAAGAGGCTCTCACTTTCCTGGGTGGTGTGACCGAACTGTGGGTGTGACTTCTTGGGATATTAGGTTCAGAGGGAGCCCTTGGAGATTAATCTTCTGTTCCCTTAACTGGATTCTGCAAGGGGTGAGATTGGATTAAAATACTTCTCAAAAGCTTCAAATTATGTGCTTTGCCCATGGGCATCAAACTAAATGATGGAAACAATTATCCAGGTAATTTGATGTGAAGGTCTTTTACTCTTCACTGATTGTGCAGATATGGACATTACATTGCCCCTTACCTTTTAACCTTGAAGTCTGTAAGCCACAGGGCTTTCCACTTCTATAGCCGCTCTGATTAAATTCGGAAGTGTGAGAATCCAAAAACTTTACCTCCTGCTGAATCACTGTATTGTACACTTGAAACTAATGTAACAGTGTATGTTAATTATACTTGAAATCGATCAAGCATATAAACAAGAAACAAAAACACAAAACCTTTACCTCCTGGATCAAAAGCCACCCTCCATAATCTGAATAGCTCTCCTCCTAGATTTACTGTCTCAGCATATTTCCATTGCTTTTGCAAGAGGTGTATAAATCCCACCCACCCCAGAATTCGATCTTGGAAGAAGCATCGTGGGTCAAATGACTTATCCAAGAGCCTTCCGCAGGGCTCAATGTTCAAACAACGAGGAGCACTAGAGGAAACTGGGGTTGGTCTTCTTGGGCTTGTGTCAACTTTGCGGTGATCTAATTGGTGTTTCTCGGGCTAGGAGGCGGTCTGACCAGATTGATCTCGGCAGCCTTTTCCCACTGGCAACGGCACAGAAACTAGATGACATAATTCACAGTATAGGAAATTAGGAGCAGATAGGAAACGCACACAGGCTACTGTATTTCTTCCAAAGGGAGTGTACATATTGAATAGATTAGTAAGGAGGATCCTCAAAGTTGGCAAAGTCAATTCACTCAAGAGATAGCTGCAGAGTACTAGAGGAGAGGAAGGCCAGAACGGAAAGGCAAGGAGCTTAAAGAGTGGGATAGGACAGGGGCTCATTTGGTCCTCTCATTCCCGGAGTCTCTGTCGCTCCTGCAAGTACGTCGATATTCTAATTCAGCATTGACCTGTAAGCTAATGGGGTCTTTGCCATCTGAACATCCAATACGAGGTTAATGTCTTAATTATTTTCCATTGCCCATGACAGGCATTTTTTCCATACATTTGAATGAAAGAAATTAAGTTGAAGCAAATTACTTGTAACCACCCAGAAATTTGGGCTTATGGAAACACTTTAGAGCAAAGCAGCAAGAGTAGGTTTCCTCTTGGTCTGTCAAGTCCCCACATCTCTCGTGGAGTAGTGGAGCTGTTTCCTTCTCCTTGGACCAGGAGAACATATATTTTTGGAGCTTCATGACTATGCTAAACTGGCCAAAATTTACTCAGGAGTTCCACAGGCAGCCGTGTCTTTCAGCACGTCCTCTTTTCCCTTCTTTGAGAAAACACTGGAAAACTATAGATAGACTTGTAATAGAGACTATTTTTCCCCCTTGAAAGTAAGGAAGACAAGTGTATCATTTTCTCAGCTATCCCACCCCAGCGGAGACAGAGTGAGAATGATGTCGGTTACGCAGCTGGAATAGTGAGCATTTGAATTTCCCACAAGGACCCAAGTGTTGCCTGCCTCTGGGAGAGCTGGGACACCAGGCAAGCATGATCAACCCTCCCCTCTGCCCCCCATTGTTCTGTTTGAGACGAGCTCAAGCGGGGATGCAATAAAAGCTTACCCTGATGTATCTGGGTAGAACAAGGGGCCACAGGCCACTTTTCCCTAATTGAATCATACCTAATCTCCGGTGTTGTTCTTCGGGTGCACATAATTCTAGAAGAGGGGAAGCAAATACACTGTAATTTTCAGGCCCTTTAATTGTTCAACAAGCCATGTTGGGTTGATTGCAATTGCTATGTGAATCTTCTCTTCCCGAAATGCTTTCCGGTCATGGGTCAGATCTGGAATGGTAAAATATGAAGATAATAGACTTGACCAATAGACTAATTTTCATTCTATTAGAGAGAATGCTCTCTCTCTCGTGCTCTCTCTCTCTCTCTTTTAGATAAAATATGATCGACATAAAGCACTATATTATTGTTAGATGTACCACATAATGATCCAATATATATGTATATTATGAAATGATTTCCAAAATAAGTTTAGTTAACATCCATCGCAACATAGAGTTGCACATGTTTTCTCTTGTGATGAGAACTTTTAAGTTCTCTTAGCAATTTTCAAATATACAATATAGTATTTTCAACTAAGGTCACCATGTTGTATTTTTATATACCAGGACTCATTTATTTTGTAACTAGAAGTGTGTATCTTCTGACCCCCTTCACCCATTTTGCCCACCCCTACCCTGCCTCTGACAACTACCAATCTGCTCTCTGTACCTATAGATTCAGGGTCTTTTTTTAACGCCACATATAAGTGATATCTTACAATATCTGTCTTTCTCTGTTGGCGTATTTCACTTAGCATAATGCCGTCAACTTCCATCCATAAATGGAAGAATTTTCTTCTTCTTTATGGCTGAATAATACTCCCCTCTCTCTTCATATATGTATATGTGTGTGTGTGTGTGCATGTATGTATATGTAATGTGGTGTATATATATATATATATATATAATGTGATATATATATATCATATGTGTGGTAGATGTGTGTGATACATGATGTGTGATACATATATATCACATATATGATATATATATGATCACATTTTCTTTATCCATTTATCCGCCAACTCTTAGGCTGTTTCCATGTCTTCCTCATTGTAAATAATGCTGCAGTGAACATAAGGGTGTGGATCTTTTTGAGATAGTAATTTCCTTTCCTTTAGATAAATGCCCAAAAGTGGAATTGCTGAATCTTATGGTAGTTCTATTTTTAATTTTCTGAGGAACCCATACTGTTTTCCAGAGCGGCTGCTCCAGTTTGCGTTCCCACCAACAGTGCGCAAGGGTTCTCTTCTCTCCACATCCTCACCACCACTTGTTATTTCTTGTCTGTTTGTTAATATCCATTCTGACAAGTGTGAGGTGATATCTCATTGTGGTTTTGATTTGCATTTCCCTGATGGTTAATGATGTTTAGAATCTTTTCACGTACCTGTTGGCCATGTGTATGTCTTCTTTGTAAAAATGTGTATTCAGCTTCTCTGTCCATTTTCAAGTCAGTTTTTTTTTCTATTGAGTTGTATAAGTTCTTTATATATTTTGGATATTAACCCCTTAGAGATAGAGTTAGCAATTATTTTCTCCCATTCCGTAGGTTGTCCTTACATTTTGTGGATGGTTTCCTTTGCTGTACAGAGGCTTTTTAGTTTGATGTAGTTCCATTTGTTTATTTTGGTTTTTGTTGCCTTTGCTGTTCGTATCAAATCCAAAAAAATCATCACCAAGTCTTATGCCAAAGAACTTACCTCTTATGTTTCCTTCTAAGAGTTTCAAGGCTTTAGGCCTTATGTTCAAGTCTTACTCCATTTTGAGTCGATTTTTATGGATGGTGTAAGAAAGGGGTTCAGTTTCATTCTTTTGAATGTGGCTGTCCAGTTTTCCCAATACCATTTATTGAAGAAACTATGTCCCCATTACTCTTGGCTCCATTGTCCTAAATTCATTGCTCATATACATATGGGTTTATTTCTGGGCTTTCTAGTCTGTTCCTTTGAACTATGTGTCTGTTTTTATGCCAGTACCATACTGTTTGGATTACTACAGGCTTGTAATACAGTTTGAAGTCAGGAAGAGTGATAGCTTCAGCTTTCTTCCTCTTCCTCAAGATTGCTTTGGCTGTGCAAGGTCTTTGGTGGTTCCATACACATTTTAGAATCATTTGTCCTATTTCTGTGACAAAATGCTCTTGGAGAGTGCTCTTTCTTTGACTCACTGGAGCCAGAAGGCCACTGAAGAGAGAGAGGATGGTAGGGGAGGGACTCTGCCGTCTTAGTCTCTTCAGAGCTGATTCCCCACCTGGGAGGTGGTGTTGTCCAGTAGTTACAAATGTGCTAGAGCCAAGCCGACTAGAATTCTTCCATACTTAGGAAAAATAGAACCCTTAATCATGCAAAGGTGGTTTTCCTATTTATAAAATGAGGGTATGAACTATTTAAACGGATTGGTCTGAGCTTTAAAGGAGGTGATCTTTAAATGTCCAATCCACTCCCTGGCATATAGTAATCTCTCAAAAATTTTCTTGGTCATCCCCAAACCCAAACAATGGAGGAACAATTGGGCTTCTAAATAAGCAACTCTCGCCATTGCTGACACCTGGGCAATCAGATATTTTGAACCGAAGAAAGATGTCCATGTTCTGCTACTGGAAGGTTTTTTGAAATCAGGATGCACTGTCCACGATGGCTTCCATAAATAGAGCCCAGCATTCGGAGGCGTGTTGTGCACAAGTTCCGGTGATATTTCTCGAACGCAGCGGCAGGGCAGTCCAGGGTGTGATTTGTAGCCTGTCAGCCGTAAGAAGCTACAGGCCTCCCGAGTGGAGTCTCTGATAAGGGAGAGTAGTTACAGGCTTATGAATATGATGAAGCACCTTCCACTTACTCTTAATAGAGACTTAATTAAATACAATGTATATTTCCTTGCCTGCCTTTACCAAAGCTGCAGAGATTCTGAAGGGTTATTGCTGCAATCATTAGCGAGAATAAATGATTCTGGGAATGAGGCTAGGAATTATAATAATGGCACTTGCAGAGGCTAAGAGAAAGCAATTACAATGCAGACGATATTAGTCTTTCTTCCCTCTTCCTAAACCGGTGCTGGAGCCTAGCTATTAATAGTTATCTCCTCAACTGTTTGAAAAGATTCATGCTCTGTTTCATTGACTCCGTAAGTAAAAGGAATCCTGCGACAATGTGAGAGCGATGTCACGAAGCTGGTAGGAGTGAAGTGGCCGAGCAAGGATGGTTGGGAGCTTCCTCTCTGCTTCTCTCCTACCAGATTTTCTGCAACGAACACATCTCGAGCTTATGCGTCGGAAGCAGAAGCTCTGAATCACAAAGATGCAGATCGAAACCCTGGCTGTGCTATTGTTTGTTCCTTCACCTTTGGGCCTCAGTTTGTGTATCTGTACAATGGAGGAAATGGCACTCTTACTTTGTGAAGGTTCGTGAGACCGTAAAGTTACAGGAAGCACTTGGACAATGCCTGGTGCACGGGGCAGGGCTCAGCCACTGGTAGTCATCACTGTGTTCTGGGTTATTATTGTTATTATTATTATTATTTTTATTGGAAGAAAGAAACATCAATGAAGGCAAATGTGAGAATGAATACACTTTAAAATATCAAATAAGAATGCATTAGGAGATAAAAAGGGAAAAAATTTAATTCCCTGAAAGGTAAATTGGACACGGCTTATTTAATGAGGCGTGGACGCATATTCCTGCATCACGAAGGGCAACAGTAAGCTCATCTGACTCCCGCATAGGAGCAGGTCCCAGTGGGCATCACCTTCTCACGTTGCAGAAGAAACTGAGCTCAGAGAGGTGAAGATTAGCCCCAAATCTAGAATGAGGGCTCTAACCCAATGCCTTTCTCCAGACATTTAACTCAGAATGCTGCTGGGCAGGTAGGGTCGTTGTGAAATTTGCTCCAAACTTCAAGGGGGCTGGGAGCCAAAGTTCAGCACATGGATGAGACTGCATTCCCCCAGGAGGCCAAGGTACCTTTTCTTAGCATCAAGTCTCTTCAGATGCCAAACCATGTGTTCCAAGTGCTGTATCCACCCAGAGGGGGCGCCTTTTGCTAATCCAAACAAAGGGACCCTACTGGCTCCTGGGCGCTCAGCCAGGCTGTACCCTGAGCTTCTTCCTATGGTTCCTCTTGAGAAGGGGATTTGCTTTTTCTTTTTTAAAATTATTACAGCAATGCAACTTTCTTTCCTATTTGCTTTTTTCCTTTTCCCCGTCCACACACAGAACGGTGGTGTGGGTTTTGTGTGTGTGTATATATATTTTTTACATCCTGTCTTTAAATCATTTTATTAGGTTTTTATCTAATGTGAAATGCTTTTCCTATCAATTAGAGTATTTATAAGATTTGTTTTCCATCCACATGGCTCTTCATTATTTACAATTCTCTGTGACTCGCGTTTATTTGAAAACTTGGATATCTCACTTCTCAGACCAACATCCAAGTTGCTTCTATAAATAAAAAGCCTGGAGTCACTTAACCTAATTTCAAAGACTCCCCTACATGAAATTAAATGGAATAGTCTGGAGTTTTCTGGTATTAATCTATGATTTTATTTTAAATAGTAGTATTATGTTGCCATCTTATTTTATTATAATTTTTCTTAATGTTCTGGGATCACTGTTGAAACGAGCAAGGTTATAATAATAGATGATAACTCTTAAGAATGTGAAGGGTTCTCTAATTTCTGCTTATTTTTATGAACGCTTAGGACGATATTGTTTGGTTTTCTAACCTTATCATTTTGGACCAGCTGAAGCCACAATAGGCTATTCGCGATCCTGGGCGATGAGGCCATCCATCCCAGAGCCTGGCGGGTCTCTACTTGGCTAGGAATGGGGTCATTCTGCACTGGGCTCTGCTGTTGATGAAGGTTGTGGATGTGAGTCAGACTTCTCTTAGAAAAGGCATGAAGTCGAGTCTCCCACTCTGAATACGTACTTCCTCCATCAAGGAACTGAGAGTCTGGCAGGGGCGCTCAAGTGCATCCGAGCTCATTTCACAAAAAAGCTTCTGCTATTTGTGTGATTGTGAATGCCTAGAGGGCACGGGCTAGGCTGGGTCTTACCCTCTGTTGTATTCTCCACTCTACTGGGCACCGAGCTTTGCAATAGGAAGAACGCAATCAGTGTTTTTGGAACTGAAATGAAATAGCTACTCACCTCCAGTAGAGAGGTATCTCTATGGAAAGAAAGAAAGGATGGAGCAGAGCATTGATTTTATGGTAAGGGAACATTCGTCCATCTATTCATTCACTTATTCACTCACTCATTCATTCCTTCCTTGCCTTGTCTTTATAAGATTTTAAGGCAATGATGTAGGAAGACTTGAAGGAGAAGCACATGAGCAAGGACTCAGGATAAATAAAATTTGGGGCACCCTTCCCTTGACAAGGTGACTGGTCATGTCCCAGATGGTGGAAGCTCCATGTCACCCACATGGACTAGAATCCCCAATCCTACCAAGTAGGATGTGTGGCATGAGCTAGAAGTAACCCCTTGTTGTCATTGCTTAATGTTTGATTGTGAGATAATTGTATATTCACATGCAGTGATGAGAAATAATACAAAGAGAGCCCAGACAGCTTCTACCCAGTTTCCCCAGTGGTAACTGTAATATAATACCTCAACCAGGAAATTGATAAAATCCACCGATTGGATTCAGATTTCACCAGTTTTGCTTGCACTCATTTGTGTGTGCTTGTGTGTTTTCAGTCTATGAAATTTATCGCATGCGTATGGCCACCACCACAGTCAAGATATAGAACAGTTCCAGCACAAGGATCCCTAGTGCTACCCTTTTATAGCCACAGACACCTCCCTCCCTTCTTCCCTCTCCCTAACTCCCGGCAGAATTGCCTTATGGCCAACTAGGTATCCAGTGACAATGTTTGCGGGGAAAATGCTTAAAGCAAAGATGCTTGCAACGAAACTACCTGGAACCCCTCGGGGCATATATAGTCTGGCGGGAGAGACACACATCTGTGTATCAGTGTTATGGTGACTACAACAAGGCACTTGTAGAATAAAAGGAAAGAAAGTTAAAGTATGAGTTCAGGGCTTAAGATGGTTGGTGAGTGTGGGCGGACATGGGTATTTATTCTATATGTGTATAGGTCAGTACCTAGGTATGTTCAATGGGTTTTGGAACATGTAAACACCTGAGAAGTCCAAGTATCAGGTGACTAAACTAATGGACAGCTGTGGAATACGGCTTGTAAAGACTAGAATTGGACCAGAGAGGTCAGTTCAATGATGTGTCAGAATGAAAAGGTCTGAGAAACAATGCAAAAGTGTTTTCAAAGAAAGGGCTCAGGCCCCACCCAATCCTTCTTTGATGTTCTGCCAGCTTCCTTCAGAATCCCACACTCATTCACCTTGACCTGGACCTCTGGCTTTCACCAGTATGAGGAGAATACTTTGATCTGCTTAAAAATAGGGTCTTGGAAAGGTGATGAGGTTCCAAGGGGTTCTTGGCAAGCAGTCCTTGCAGGCTGCCAACCTCAAAGGAAATTTGGGGTCCTGCTGCTATTGGCTCCAGCAGTGGCACCTCAGTGAAGTCTGGAAGGCTGTGCTTATTCTTAAAATCCTGAATCGAGGGGGGAGTTGGATCTCAGAATGGAAAGTCAGGTTCCCATTGGAAACTCTGATGTCACAGTCAAATTCGCTACTGTTCACAGTTGGGTTCCCCATTTGACAGCTGAGGTTTGAAATAGAATCCTCTTTGAAATCAGAAAAAAGGAACACAGTGGGTTGAATTTCAGGAAATGCCCTAATGATGAAATCTGGGAAATGGCAAACGTGCATGACAAGGGAAGTGGTAGGAGTCCCAAAGCTTGAGTCATTCCAAACCATGTTGGAGACATCGCTGGAAAAAGTTGGGGGAGAAGAAGCCTTCCTTAGTGGAAAGTCCATGGAGTCCCCTCAGTGTTATAGTGGCACATTTCTCAGAGAATTTGACAAGGACCGACTTCAAGAAGTCCTCGTTTTCCTCTGCACCACACGCTATCCACTGATGGCACAAACACAACACAGCACAAAGTTTCGACTTTGCCCATGTCTCAGACATTGTTCTCCGAGGGACAAGCAGAGTTCCAAAACAGCTTCAGGGACAAAATGTGATAAGCCTTATAAATAAAAATAACAAGCTCTAGCTAATTCCAAATCAGTTTTATAAGGCTAGGCACATATATTATCTCACTGGAACCCAGTGTGTCCTTTTGGCTGGTAGTCTCCTTTTGTAGGTCAGATTACTGAAATCTAACGAGGTTGTGACTAGGCTGGTCTTCTGACTTCAGATCAGCCTGTGTGGTTATTTCTGCTCCCCTGCTCTGCCTTTCAAGAGAATTAAGGGAACAAAAATCACACTCCGCGTTGGTGTGTGTGTGTGTGTGTGTGTGTGTATTCAACTTACGAAATTTCATTAAATTATTAAAGGTAAATCCACAGTTTACTAGAAGATAAAGGTACACCAAACTGAACTCTACCAAATATCGAACTAAAATTTTTCTTTGCCTTAAAACACAGTCTTTCCTCCTTGCTCTAGTGTCCACCTAAGACATGGTCCTGGTTGGCTCCAGAACTCACATCCCTCCTGAGACCATGATTTCTTTCCTGCTTCTCCTTAAATCATCAAGAGGCTCTTTCCTCTTGTGCATTTTCAGCTTCTCTCCAGTGGACATTTCCTACAAACTGTTCCAATAATTTCCATCGAAAACTTACTCCTGCCTTATGCTAGGTTGGTGTTAACCTCTTAGGCTCTCACATTCCTTTCGCCTCTGAACTTCTTTATAAATGAAGCACATACTGTGCCCCTCCTTTGTTTTCTCCATAATGCCTTACAAACTGGCTGCGCCCCTGTGCTCGCCTGAGATGCTCATGGAGGCCTTCACAAGCCAGTGGCCTCATCTCTCTCTGCACAGCAGACCTTTTGAAACCCCTCTCTTCTGGAATGAGGTATCTGCCTGGTTCCTTCTCTAGTTCCCAGGAACCTTCTTGCTCTTAAAGACCCTCACACGACCATCTTCTCATTCTAAAGGCTACCTTACGTCTATATACAGCATCCCCTAATCCAAGTCATCTATTCTAAACATTCTACTGAAATTCAGACCTTTGCATTTGAAATTCTTCTGGAAAAGACCAACCTAAAGGACTTACCAGCCTCTTCTGATTCCCTATACCCCAAACTGAGAACTTTTGCCACGACCCTACCTTGGTAGCACCGCCTCCAAGTCCTCATTTCCCAGGCTTGATTCCTTGAGGCGAAGTACTGACTTCGCCTTTCTCACTTCTCATCATTTCCTGCTATCCTAGTCCAGATCCTTATCATTTCTCCCTAAGCTATTGCCACAGCTTCTTGACTGCTGACAATGATAGCAACAGCTAACTTTTAATAAGGGCCTCCTGGGTTGAGGCGCTGTGCTGGGCAGCCTGTGGACATCCACAGTCCTGTGAGATCCCCATTTTACAGTGAGGAGACTGAAGGTCACCCCATACACACCTGGAAGAGCCATGATTCAAATTCACTGCAGGGTCAGTGCCTGAGCTGATATTCCCAATGCATATTGATTCCCAATGTAAAGAACAGAATCCAAGTCTTGCTGCCCGATAGAAATCTACAAAATGCAGTCTTTCCCCACCTTTCCACCTGTATTTTCCAGGGCCTTCCTTCCTCCCCTATAAGCTACTGCTTGTGCAAATGATCTCTTTATCTATACTGCTTTCTTCCCCCTCACATCAACTTCTGAGACCCATCTCAAAACAAATACCTTCCCAAGAAGTCTTCACAGGTATCCTTATTCAGAGTCAATCAATCATGTAGTTTGTTTCAGCACTGGAACAGTGATTGACCTGACTCATGTTAGTTGAGTGTACGTGTGTCCATTTCTCCTACTAGCATCTCAAACACAGAGGTTGTGTTTTAGCCCCCTCTGTGGTATTCCCTACCCCCACCCCATGCCAGTGCCTAGTACAGTGCCTGCCATGTGACAAGACTTCCATATGTCTTGGTAGAATTGAATCGCAGGCTCATGTGTGATTCAGGTTTGGATCATTAATGATGGTGTCAGATGGGGAGTCAGATGGTCATTCTGGTCAGTCTGCTCCTGAAGTACGTGAAAATCCCAAAGGGTCCTTAGGCTTAATCATCCACAGAACACACCCTGCCTGTCCTGGGGTCAAGGCTGTCTTCCAACTTGTAATTGGAGTCCAATATTCAATTTCCATAAAGTGTTCTATTCAATAACAGGTATTAATTCCCTTGGAAATAATTCCTTCTGTTCTTCAGTTCCAGCACCAAGCTGACTTGATTAATCAAGGGCCATACTAATAACAGTAATAAACGCTAACATTTACCAAACTTGACATTTATCATCTCTATTTGCTCCTCAGAACCATCTGGTGGGGTCGATACTACCATTACTTTTTTTTTTTCCTGGATGAGAATTTTGAGGTTCAGAGGATAAGTAACTTCCCAGGATCACTCAGTGAGTAAGTGGTAAAGCTAGATGCGATCTGACGCCCACACTCTTAACCAATGAACCGCACCATCTCTCTAGAGGCCTGAAGTTAATAAATGTTAGTTTCTTCTCCTCCCCACACAACCAGCAGAGTTAAGACATAGCAGCCTTGGCTCAGCACAGCTGATAGTTACTGACCCCCCACTCTGTCCTCCCGTGACTGTGCACAGCCAGTCTTACAACCAGGCTGCTCATGTGAAGAGGTCCATTCACATCCTACTCATCGTTAACCCCCTCATTAAGCTCCTCAGGAGGAGGAAGCAGTGGGAAGGGCTGTGACTCTGAGCAGGTTGGGCTCCATCAGAGATGGGATGTGAAATCTTGGCACACCATTGGCCATGAGTCATTGGAAGCCCGAGCTGTGTACCAGAGAGGACGGCAGGAAACCACAGGCCCTGGTTTCACTCTTGCGGCAACAATCTTTCGAGAGCCTGCATGACTGTGGTGGTTCAGCTGTTCCCCAATGGCTGCCTTTCTGTCAGTGTTGGACTGTGTTTGTCTTGGCCAGTCGGCACGTGGAACCCTTCCTGGCTCAGTCAGTGCTACCGAGGGAGACGCATCCATTTCCTGAGTCTCCACTGCCTGTTCTGGCTACTACAGCCATTTTGTATGTCTCCTTCCTGCTATTTGAAGACATGTTTATGGGCAGTTGGGACATAGGGACCTTATACTTGGCAACAACTTCTCACTGAGCCAACAAATGGTGTTTGAAGTGGTCTTCGTTCCTGAGTGAACAGAACATTTATCTTCCAGCAACAAATACCCTTTGTTTGGTTCCTAGGTTCACCATATCTTGATATAAAATGGTGCCTTCAACCGTGGTCCCACCCAAGAGTCTTCTGCTTATGTGTTGACATAATTCCTCTCTTAACTCATTCCTGTTGGACTCAGTGCATAGGTCATATTCACCTTCTGAAAAATTTGATATCTGTCTTTTCTGTTAAAAAATAAATAAAAAGGTCTCATCAACTTCTTTAGCTGTTTGTATGTAAATGGCACTGCATGGTGCCCACAAGAGGTGAGGCACAGTCCTGATCTTCAAGAACCTAGAGGAGACCTGAATAAATGTGCGGAAACGTGGGTAGTGTTGCATTATGGTAAGAGCGAAAGAGGAGCTTGGTGTGAAAGCAAGCCCATGTGTGAGTCTTATCTCTGCTGTGGAAGGTCTAGACAAGTCAAGACGGTCAAACATGCACCTCTCTCCCAGAGTGGCTTGTGAGCACTAAGTGGGTCAGTATCATATCGCCCCTCGGCAGAGTCTCCTGTACTTAATGAACACCTCATAACCCCCATATTATTATTTCATATTTAGGATGTGGAAGCGTGTACAGGGCGTTTGCCTCATAGATAGACGCCTCTTTTTCCAGAATGAAATTGGAAACCATCAAAGTAGAAAACAGCTTTGGGCATCCACCCAAAGCATGGGCATACGCTTAGAACTGAGGCAAAGTCTTTTCTGCAATATCTGTAAGGGTCACAAAGCATAAGTCGTTGACTTTTTTGTACAATGTGGTCTGAACTTATCCTTTTGGGGTCAAAGACAAATGGCAGAAAGCTTCTACCTGATCCAGCTTCCAAACCTGCCATCTGTCTCCAGTCAGGCAAGTGGTCAGCCTCTCTACGCTGAGAGCACATCGAGGCAGGGCCCTGGCGTGTTTTCCCCTCACAGGCCCACCTGAAATTACTTCATAGCTGGATATGGCCACCCCGCAGAGGTTCCAAATGTGAGGCTGCTTCAAAGCACTTTGGCCTCACAGACCATGAGATTTGTATTTTAACATGTCATTCAGAATTCTGATTTTGCCTCGATCCCTACCCAGAAACTCACATTTGTCTCTCCTGTTGCTTATACATTTTGAAAACGCCAAATGAAAACCACTCTGTCATAGATGCTCTGAGAGGAAACTTGCACTCTGGCCGGACCAACTTGAACTCTGAACCACAGGCACCAACTTCCCCTAATATTTCTGTTTGGTGTCATATATTTTCACCCAAGGCAAAGATCTGTTCTCATTTTCTCTAGATCTTTGTAGGCATCCTTAATAAAAACAACTTGATGTATTCTAAACACTTGAATCTGTAGCAGCTGGAAGCTTACCTATTTGAAATCTATGCATGAGATTTTTTTTTTTTTCTTGGAGGACATAGCAAAATCCAAGGCACTCAAGTCATGAGAAGTACATAAAGGATTTTTTTTTTTTTTAAGTTAAAAGACTGAGCTCAGAGAGCATATATCTTCATTGTTCAAGGTTATGACCTGGTCCAGATGTTTTCTGCTTTGTCCAACATTTTTAGGCTCTTCTTCCATGGCCATAGGTGTATACAGTATTACAGACTTGATTTTCCTTTGAATTCCCTGCCATTAATAAAGTCCAAAGTCAATGTAAAACATACACTGAATATCTAGGTACGTTTTTCAAGCAGTATTAACATTCTTGTTTATGGAACACAATGTTCGGTGTATTTGGAAGAGGTTAGCTTGTTCAGAATACGTCCCTATGGAGGAAGCTGAATATTTCTTCCTTGATTCCTTCTTTCCCTCCATCCATTCATCCATCCATCCATCTACCCATTTCTCCTTTCAGTACACTTAAACACATTTATGTGAAGCATCTGGTGTGGGCCAAGCAACGAATTAAGTATTAAAGATACAAAACAGAATAACATGCAACCTGAGTTTTAATATACTAGGGAAGAAAAAGATCCAAAGTTAAACCAGGAAAATGATATAACTGAAACATTAGTAAAGTTGATTGGGAGAGACAGTGTGGATGGATGGGGAAGAACTTTGTTCTAGAGTCAGGCAGGTCTGGACTTGAAAGTGGCTCTGCCATTTACCTAGCTCTGTGACCTTGGACCTTGGGTAAGTTCTTTACTCTGCTGAGACTAACTCTGGTTTCCTCATCTTAACGTGGGATCATAATAGACTCTATTTCACAGAATTGTAGTGAGGATTCATGAATGAAGTGAGATAGTCATGGAAGCATTCCGCATGGTGCTCAACACTTAGTAGGTACTCGACTTTTCTATTATTAGAACTAGTGATAACGTCTGGGAAAACCTTACAGAAGAGTTTAAAATTGGTCTCGATCTTGAATAGTAAGAAGGGGTTTGCTAGGTGAAAAGGGGGGGAAGCATTGTAAGTGGGGAAACATTGTATGTGGAAGGAGCAGCATGAAAAGCCTGGAGTCATGGATGTGTGTGGCGTGCCAGGTGACAGGAGATGGTCAGTGTGGTCGGTCAAAGAGCATATGTGGGTCGGGGGTTGAGATTCAATGACTAGGGTAGAACAGTTGGAAAGTACCTCGTATTCTACTGCGAACTTCATGCTGTATAAAGTAAGCAACGGTATGTAGCACCGTAGTACTCACTCCAAAAACAAGGAGTCTGAATCCTGGAGGGAGGGAGAGGGACAGGAAGCAGTTTCTTAGCTGCAGACTAACCTCTAAAGCTCCTAAACTTTAAGCTTTGTTGTCCACCCTCAAAATACCAGGGATTCTCAACATTAAAATTAAAAAAATAATAAATAAATAAAAATAAATAAAAAAATAAAAAAAATATCAGGGATTCTCAGATATTTACCAGTTTATGACAATGTATTTGACAAGAGATACAGCAGACTTTCCTCCTTTCTTCCTCCTTCCTCCAACACCAGCATGGTCTTCTCTGGCAGAAATAGAGAAAAGGGCTGAGGGTCGGCAACTCTGGAGTCTCTCCGATGAACCGTGATGGGTGAGACTGATAGGATGATGGTAGAACAAGATGGTCTCCAAGTTACTTGCATTTCTTAGTCATGATTCCAAGAGATACAGATTCACGAACCACTTAAGTTATGGGCCCAGGTCACACAGTTAGCAAGGAACAGAGCCAGGATTTGAACCTAAGCATCCAGTTCTAGAGTCTGCTCTTACTCTTTTGTGTTTTAGGGTTTTGGCCGGGGGAGGGGGGGTTGTTTTGGTTTTTTACACCTTATACTGTCTTTATGCTATTATGCTCACTACCTTGTCCAGGACAACGATGACATTCCCTGCTTGTCATTTGTATTATAAGGACTGCAGTTGTTCTCAAATTCAGACACAGAATTCAATTTGGGAGCAAGTGGGTTTTGTGGTCTGTTCAAAATTCTAGAACACAGAGTCCTCAGCTTCTCTTCCTTCAGGGCGAGAGCTCGCCTTGGAAGGCATCATGGGGCTGAGCCCCATTCAAAGGATGAAGACTGTTTATAGCAAATTTTTCTTCGTACTGGGGGCTGGCCTCTAGGCGGGAGGCCCCTGGGGAGGAAAGGCATTAGCTTCATGGTTTCTCCTGCCACCCTCGCGGTGGCCAGATTCCATTATTTTGCAGCACAGGTGAGGATAAGGGAGCGTGTGTGTCTGATTATCTGCCTGTAAGGAAGTACATCAACTTCAAGCAAGGTTTCTTTTTCTCTCGGAAGTTCCAAGTGCAGAGGTGACATATCCTGTTTTAAATTGTGGATGGTATTTTTCAAATACTTTCAAACAGCGCTTATTATCAAAGGGCCAAAGGGATGTGCTTAAAGGTAATAACACCTTATTGGCTTAGAGGCACCTCACTGGCTTCAAAAATGCTTCCCTGGCATGGAGTGTAAATGCTATTGGCTTTGAACTAGTTCCTGAATTATGCAAAGCTTTTGTCCCCTTTTTTGAATGCCAAATGTTTGAGCCCCCCTTTCCCCGGGTCTTGCTGAGAGGCCACACTGCTGGAGACCACCAGGTGGCCGTAAAATCTGACAGCCTGAGGGAGGGAATCCAAGTCTGGTTCTTATTGACTAGCCAAGGTGGTTGGGTCACTCCGCAGCCAGCTGTAGATCACTTTTACGGACGGCAAGGGACGCGTCATCTCGGTAGCATCTGTGCGGAGCGTCTTCCCGGACGATTCCGGGCTCAGGAAGCTCCAGGTGTGGCTGTGCATTTTTGCAACACCCCTCACACGTGAGCAAAGCCCACTGCTCCACACATCCTGGGATTGTCTCACACCTCTTCCCTCGTGAACTCGGTACCTTGATCTTTGGATTTCAAGAGTTGACCTCAAAGGTAACTTTCCGGTACCCAGCCCGTTGCTCTCCTTCTAATGCTGAATTCACTTCATTATCCAAGTTCTTTAGTCTCTGACTTACAGTAAATAATTGTCCACAGCTGTTGTGAGTTGGTTTATCCTCCAATAAGGGTCAGGATGGCTGACTAGACATCAGAGGAAAAACTTCCATAATTTGGTGTTTAGACTAACTTACATCTATGTTTATCTCTTTTGTGTTTGTTGTAACTAAATAGGCAAGTGTGGGTTGCGGTTTAAGCATGACCAGGCAACCTGGATGTCACGGTTTTCTTCCTAGTTCTTTAATTCTTAAATGCATGTGCAATTCTCTCTTTCCTCCGATGCCTCAGTTTCCCCCTGCTGTCACAAATAGATTGGCATGCAATGGTTTTTCTCACAGACTTCCTGGTGGGCAGTTACTGGGGATCAGCTTGCCCACTGTCCATGAAACCAAACACCGGACCCAGCTCTTTCTACAAGATGAAGGGAGAGCCAGCCCTCTCCATTGCTAGACAGGACTCACCTAAAACAGGAACACTTACAAATTCAGGTCTGCTGTAGCTTGCAATGAGGAGAGAACCACGCCATGTGAAACTTTACCTTCAATACTAGGAGGCCAAAGAGGCAAAAAGACCCCATGTCCCAGCAGGAAGTGGGATCCATCGGTGCATTTCCATTTACGGGGGAAACCGGGTGAAGAAGGAAGGCTTCTGCCACGTACATATCCAGATGGGATTTCTGGGCTTGGCTCACGGTGGGGCCCACACAAGCTCTCCAGCTGTGATCTGGGATCTCTAGGGGGAGGCCTAACAGCAGAATGAGGCGGGAGGCATCCTCCCAGGGATAAAAATTTATTAGGTTAAAACCTAATGCAAACACAATTTTCTCTGAAAACACCAACACAAGGAGAAAAAGGATAAGCAAAGATGATTCCAAAGAAAATGTAGCCCATTGAGATTAATGGCTAGGGAGGAAGGGAGGGAGATTATAGCAAACTATAGGCCGGGAATGGAGAATAAGGAACATCTGAAACTTTCTACAAAGGAAGCTCATGACCCCCAGTTGAAGCCACTCTCATCTCTTGCCGAGGATACTTGCAGAGCTGCCCCGACCTCCCTCTCTGTCTTGTGGAATGATCCACGCCCATGCTCAGGCTAGTCTGGGTACGGAGTAGGAGCCTGGGACAAAGCCTGGTGGGGCCAGACAGACCGGCAGCTCTGAGTGGTTGAGCCTCCCTGGATCTGGTTTCTCCCCTATGCAATGAAGATAACACCACACGTCTGTAGAACCCTCGCAAAGATCGAGTGAGATGGTGTTTGTGACCTGCTTCGTACGCTGCCCGGCACATCGGACCCCTTCTATAAATGATAATTACTACTGTGCCGGCCACCCCTTCAGTCCTGCCACTCAGCCTCTGACAATGCCTTCATGACTCCCCATGGCCCATGGCAGGAAGGCTGAACTCCTTTTTATAAACTCTGGCTCCAACTTGCTCTCTAGACCAGTGCTGTGCAGCTGAGCTTTCTGCAATAATAGAAATGTTGTCTGTCTCTGCTGTCCAGTAGGGTAGCCACTGGCTACATGTAGCCAACGAGCACCCAAAAAGTGGGTAGCATGATTGAGGAACAGAATGCTAAATTTCATTTCATTTTAATTCATTTAAATTTAACTACCCACATGTGGCTAGCAGCTATTCTATTAGATGCAAGTCTTAGACTTTTGCATTTCCCCCAGAAGGCGTCCACTCTAGCCAAATGGATTTTTTTTTTTTTTCACTTCTTGCTTCTTGGCCTCTAGACCTTCATGCCTGCAGGGCGCTACATACAGCTGTGTGGTTTGTGCACTGCAAAAAAGTGCCCAGCTGAGGGGGACCCAACATTAAGCCTGTACCTGGCTCATCATCCTGGGTGTCCTGGATGGGGCTGCATCTGCAGAGAAGAATCCAGGCTCTGTCGCTTACTTGACATAGGACTTTGGGGACATTATTTTATTTCTCTAAGCCTCCATGTATTCAGCTATACAATGGGACAACAATAGCACTTCTCTCATGGGGTGGTTTCCAGGAGTAAGTGACGATGTGGTTAGTGTGTAGCATGGCGCCTGGCTCAAAGCGAGTGTGAACTGTATGTTTGTGTACTCATTCTTTCTTTTAATAAATGTTTATTGAGCATCTGTCACATGCTAGACACTTCGTCAAACTCTGGAGATCCAATGGTGAGTAAATGCAGAATCCTGCCCTCCTAGAGCCATGTGTAGGAGACAGGTGATGTTTCGAATGACCGTACAAACAACCACAGCACCGCAACTGGGCAAATCCAAAGGAAAGATTCCTGGTGCAATGCGAGCCTATGGCAGGTTTGTGCTACACAGTGAGCTCAGGAAAGACTTTCCTAAGGACAAGGTGCTTGAGCTGGGATTGGAAGGAGGAGAGTAGATGTGCAGAGAGGAGAGGGAAGTGCGCTCCAGGCTCAGGGAACAGCATACACAAAGGCCTTTGCTGGGTGGGACTGAAAAGCTGCCAGAGGGACAGAAACTGAAAGAACATAATGGGGTGTGGTGTGAGACTGGGCTGCACAGGTCGGACGGGCAGACCTGGCAGGGGCTTGTCGGCAAGGCAGGAAGAGCAGAGGAATGACAGGGTCTGTGTTGCCTCTCTGCAAGATCTCTCTGGGCTCAGTGTGGAGAACTGATCAGGTGGCACCCCGGGTAGAAGCGGGTGGATCTAGGAACTACTGCAGCCCTCCAGGCAAAGGACGGTGACGAGGAAAGAGACAGAAACATGCTTGAATTAGAGAGCTCTTACTGTTCTCCTCTCATGCAAGAGTTCATGACAAATTATTTTTTGATGATTAGCACAGTTTTGTATTTCTCTTTACTCAGGTCTTCCATCACTGTCTGAAATGCTGTGCTCTTTCCCTCCAATTGGAGGATAAGCCCTTGTAGCCAAGATTATTTTATATTTCTTTGTGTAGCTGGAATGGTACCTGATTATCGTAACTTCAAAAGGAATATTTGTTGAAGGGTTTTCTAAATGTCATGGACTAGTAAGAGGGACAATCGTGTGAATGGCTGATAACATGGGAGGGTTGTGGGGTATGTGGTGATAGAAATCTTTTTCCCCGTGTTGTCAAAGAATGGAACAAAACTAGTAAGGGAAAGAAAAATACTCCAATTAGACAAGAAGGAGAACTTCTTTTCTTTTCTTTTAAGATTTTATTTATTTATTTGAGAGGGAGAGAGCGTTAGGAGGGAGGAGCAAAGAGAATATCTCAAGCAGACTCCCCGCTGAGCAGGGAGCCCTACACGGGGCTCGGTCCCACGACCCTGAGATCATGACCTGAGCTGAAATCAAGAGTCAGATGCCTAACCGACTGAGCCACCCAGGCACCCCAAGAAAGAAGACTTCTTTTCAGATGGGTAAGTCTTACCTAAAGGACATGAGTAAAATCAGCAGAACAATTCTTATCCTCTGGGGTACTTGTAATAAAGATCTAAAAGCGATCTTTCCATTTGCATGCGCTCTTCCTGCAGAGGGTGATGTTATTACTCATCGAAAGCACACAAAATAACCATCGTTCTTCTTTCTTATTCTCTTCTCAACTTCAAGCTTTTACTTTAGTTTTTATTTTGTTTTGTTTTCAGGGGGAAGCAACAGAAGAAGGCTTCTGAGCCCTAACTCAAGGTGATGGAAATCACTCTCTCAACTAACAGGTGGTCCAGAATCTGGGTGTCCTTCAGAAAGGTTCGGGAGCTCCACTATTTATCAAGGATGAAATTCTTTCCCACTGTGTTTTGTATGGCCTCAAACCAAAGCTGATTCCCTTCAAAGTCATAAGGTAAGTAGGGCAGCCCACACAGTTTTCTTTACACGGGAGAGAAAACTCTTAGAGCAGTAAACACAGTAACATGCTTCCTTGTCCATCCCCTTTGGAAGAAAGGGAAAATTTCTCCCAGTGCCATAAACTTAAACTCATCTCCATTGGGCTGCAAAGAAGGTCCCATGTCCATTCCCAGACCAATCACAGTCTCCACGAAAAAATGCCACACTCTAACTGACTTAAAGTAAGTTAGATTTACTCCTAGACCTGAGGAAGAGAGGTTTTTTGAACCAAAACTGGGTGTGCATTCACAAAGAGAAAAGAGAGGAAGATGTTGGAAAGGCAACCAAGTATCCTTCCCAATATGAGCTGCTTTGCGGAAAAATGAGATGACTCTATAACTCGAGTTCCACTTCCTTCATCCATTCCTTCATCCACTGGCTCAATAGGTATTTATTGGGTGCTTACTCTGTGCTGAGCCCTAGGCAAACTTATTGAGGCACCTCAGGAATTTGTCAGATACTTCACATATTTTTCATTCACTTGCCACATATGGAGGCAAGTAGCCATATAAAGAGACAGACGTATTCACATGGCACATTAAAAAAAAAAAAACAACAAAAAAAACCCAAAAACCCCATGTTCCTAACACTCCGTTTTCACATTCAGATCTTCATAAATCTGGATTCCAAAGGGACCAGGTCACGATATCATTTTGGGCCATTGTCAATGAGGATTTACGATGGCTGTTTGCATGACCCAACCATATGCTGTGGCTGGGGAAATACTCTGGTTAGCCTGCTTTGACGTATGTATTGATGACAAAGAAAGTTACACCACGCCACAGGAAAAAACCAACATGAAAACCTTCCCCAATTTATCAGTGTACTGCCTGTAGAAATAATGACCTTCTTGGTAAAATCAAGAGATGATTAAAAATAATTAATGGATACTTCTTGAAAAGGACATAATAACTAGAGGATCTGGAAGCCAGCTGTCCTGACATTTCTTAAGAAGGAGGTGCATTTTATTGGTTCTGTGGAAACGTGTGCCTTTAGCCCTTCAGCAAAAGGCCAGGAGAGACAGACCTGACCCAGAGATAATGCTGGTTTTCTGTTCTTACATCCTTTCAGCACGGAGCCCACATCTTGGCAAACACATTTTTCTGAATTTGACTTGGTCATTTCCTGTGTGTGACCTAAGAAATCTGGGTGTCTTACCTGGTGATCTGAGAAAATGGAATCCCTTATCTTCGCGTCACACCAATTACGCAATTTCCGGAATGAAACCAGGGAAAGAAGGAAGAAAACTCCGTTGTGCCTTGTTTTCCTCATCTGTCAAATAGAGATAATACTCTATGTACCATCTAGGCAGATCTGTAGATTAAACCAAGTACTATGTATATAAATACCAGAAAGGGCAGGAGGGGGCCTGAGCACAAACCAGCAGCATGGGGGACGTGTTTGGAGGTCAATCTGTTCTGTATCTTGGTAGTGGTCGTAGCGACATAGCTGAACGCATTTGTGAAAAGTCATCGCCCTAGACACTGAAAAGAATAAATTTTAATTTATATAAACAAAAAGTCAATAAAACGCCCCGACACACAATTCTTAATTAATAAGTCCCTAAGTGCCACACTAGATGTTCATAATCACAATAAAAACACACAGTCCCTAGTTTCAAGGAGGTAATGGTTTGGAGGGACAGACACATAAAACGTGAGATTCCTTCCTGTTTCCACGGAAGGTCTCTTCACACACACCAGGCTCTCTGATTCTGAAAGTTGCCAACTCCTGTCCCCTCCGCACATGCTGTACCCCATTGTCTAGAACAATCTTCTCTCCTCACTCCTGCTGTTGGTTAGTTCCTCTACACCTCTTGGATCTTGGTTCAGTCACCTCCTCCAGGAAGCATTCCTGGAAGGCCTCTTCCACGGGTTCAGGTGTGTGCTCCTATTTGGAGATCCTCAGTACCTCCCACTTGTAACTCTGTTTACGTGCCTGGTACATGCATGGGCTATGAGTTGGTGAAGGGGGAGATCCTGAGTCTTGTTTGCTCTTGTACCCCAACATCCCGGACAGTCGCTGGATGCTAAGTGCATGAAAGTGGTGTCAGGGCACCAGAGGGAGTAGAGAAAAATCTTTTAGTAGATGGCAGGTGGATGGGTGATGGAGAGTTTAAAAATAATTTTTTGAAAATTTATTTATTTATTATTTATTCACGAGAGATAGAGAGAGAGAGAAAGGCAGAGGGAGGAGCAGGCTCCCCAAAGAGCAGGGACCCTGATGTGGGACTCGATCCCAGGACCCTGGGATCATGACCCAAACCAAAGGCAGACGCTTAACCATCTGAGCCATCCAGGCACCCTGATGGAGACGTTTTAAATGAAGAATAATAAGGCCCACTTTGATATCTCAACTTCGTCACAGTTCTTTGCCTTGACAAGCAGCAGGAGCCAACTTGAAAAAACGTCAGCAAAATCGAGAATTTACTCACAGGATATCGGTAAAGCTCTGAGACTCAAAAATCTCTGGGTGATATGAGAAACTGGAATGAACCACTGGACGGCTGTCGGAAACCCAGAGAAAATCTTTGGAATAATCTCCGTTTTTTTCTGCAGACCACCTTCATGCTTCCTCCTGCTCCGGTCTCACTCGCCCTGTCCCCTAGGCACGTGCTGGAGAAAGGTCACCCAGCAACTAGTGGGAAGGATCTGATTACTTGGCTTTGGGCCAGACCTCTACCTGCATCCCATTCAAGTCTGTTCAGGGTGCTGACTCCCACAGCACAAATATGGCTGCCAAGGTTGACCCAGTTCTTAGAAAGAGTGTTGTTTGGGGCTTGAGCAGACACTTTGATCGGTGACCACTACTCGAGCAGGGAGACTCTAGGAGACCCCTACGGGCTTTATTTCCTGGTGTTCATGACTTTGAGTGTGGGCAGGGTGGCTTAGAGGGTGGGAGAGGCTGAGACAATCTCTGTAACAACACACTCAGTGTAGGGGGAGGAAGAGACCAGAAAGTACCTGAACCTTCATGGTCTGGATGAGGCAGCCAAAGCCCCTCACTCCTCCTCCCCATTTGCCCTTGCTCCCTCTGGACCAGGCAGCCCAGTCAGGCTGGGTCTTGCCTCTGCTTGCGTCTATGGCTTTTCCTCGGCAGTCCTCTATTTCCCTGTTAAAATGCCACCCTTAACAGGCTCGTCTGCACACATGGAGCCGGCTTGCTTCGGTTCCGAGGCACACCTCCATCAGAAGGGGCCGTCTGCTCGGTGCTGGCAGAAGCAGCTTCACCCCTCCTTGGTGTATGCATAGGAGAACCACGGGCAGGGGAGGGAGCCTGCTGGGATTTTGTAGGGCACTGGGGAGGAAGCCTGGGTTTTGAGGAAAACTCCTCTGCCTTCCGAACTCTTGTCTCCCTGGCTCTGTCCCCTTCCTTTCTGGCTAGTCTTGCCGGCTGCTGACCTTGACCCCCCTGAGTTCAGGGCAGCCCTGAGAGACCATTTGCTACAGGGTATGACCAAGGACAGGCAGGATTAGACAGCTCCTACAGAACAAGTGGCCTAGTACAACTCCCAGCCAGTGACAGGTGCTCCAGGCCCCACGGAACCACACAGCCGTTTGGTCTCCAAGGAGCCTGGTTTGCACAAACACAGTTAATGAGCCAAAAGTAATAAAAAGGATCAGAGCTCCCTTACTGCTTTATTTTGAAAACAAGAAAGAAGATGCTGGTCCTTACAATACTTACTGCAATCCCATTTCTTGTCTTCTGTCTTCCCCAGACCCTGCAGCTACACTGGACCCACCCCAGCTCCAACAGATACACACACACGGGCACACACACACGCACGTGAACGCACCATATCCATCCAGCATGCACCCATGCACACAGCCCTGCAACGTCCTGAGAATGGAGCTTTCTGGTCTCCTCCTCCCCCTACACTGAGTGCGTTATTAAGAGACTGTCTCAGTTCAGTCTCTCGCACTCTCTAAGCCACCGTGCCCTCTTACAGAGGGTATGGAGGGGAAGAAGCAGAGCTTCCCCCCCAGAATTCTCCCCTCTAGGCTGGGGAAGAAGATGGACTTATGACCACTCCCCAGTTCATTTCTCCCATTGCATGAGCCATTATTACAGGCAGGGGAGAAGTCATGTATGGTCAGCTGCTTAAAGACAGAGCTTTCTGATCAATACCTACAGGTAGGAAAACTGAAACTCTGCCTCTTTCTCCCAGTGTGAACCCTGTGGTCCCCAGCTCTCCAGCACTAAATCGTTTGGCACAAAATCTCCCAGAAGAAATCATTTATTGAGTAGTTACTATGTACAGGCAGGTAATTTACACACATTAATTAATCCTGACTCCAATCCCCGATCATTGAAGAGTATGAGCTCTAATGTGATAATGATGACACATACACACTTACCTAGTACTTACCAAGAACTATTCTGGGTTTTTAACACTTCTTAACTCATAAAATCTTCCCAACAATGCCACCCCGCAGACCCCATTATTATCCCTAGTTTGTACATGGGGAATATGAGACAGGGAGCTCAGTACCTTGGCAAGGTACTGAGCCAGGAAGTGTCGGAGACCCGATGCCTACCCAGTCCTATCCTTTGTTCGCCTGACTCTCATGGTGGTCTGGGTCAGAGAGCATTCTCTGGACCCTGGCGGCTTGAGCTGAAGGTTAACTGTGTGTTTCCAGCTATCTGAGAGCTGGAGTCACTTCAGCCGTACAGATTGCAGTTTCCTCAACAGGACGAAGAGGTAAAGAGCAATTTTAAACTCAAAACTTCCTGTGACAATTGAGTGCATAAGTCTTTCCAGATCAATGCCTAGCATATATTAAACCCTTCATGAATATAGCCATTATTATTAATATTAGCACCACTTTGTGGATGGGAAAACAGAGAACCAGAGAGGTTAGGTCACTTGCCCAAGGTCACACAGCTCATCGGCCGTAAGTACAAGGTGTAAATCTAGGTCGGCCTCTCATCCTTGTATCCTTTTATCTAGCAAACTTTGCCACGACATTTTTATTGAGATCCAGAGTGTGAAAGTACAGCACATTGTTTTGACAGTTCTTTTTTAAGTGAGTATCACTCCCGTATAGAGCCAGCTGACAATGACACTGGACACTCCGGGATGCCTGTTCCCAAATCTGCAGATCCTCAACCGAATGAAATCTAAATGTCAGATTACATCCTGTCTGATATCTGGCCTTCCCTAAACACACATAAAACTAAAATCTTCGTAGGCTGCTCTGCTATTTTCCAAAGCCTTTTCCAGACTCTTTTTTCTACCTGGCTTTCAAAGTCCTGCGCTCGCCCCTCCCTCCCTATCAAGGGTGGCTCGGCATGGGCTGCAGCTTCACACATGTGCTAGCCAGCCCACCTTTGCCAGACAGCGTCCCTCAGGCGTTCTCTCAAATGTATGACTCTCCAAAGCCTTGAAAGTCAAGTTTGGAAAACTAAGGCTTGGAGGGGTGTGTGCCGTTCATAAAGTGAGTGGCTGGTGTGAGCAAAGGTATATCCAGGTTACTGTTTGAAGGAGGTAAATTCAGCCCAAATTCAAGGAAGCCCTGTTTTGCACTTTGGGGAGTACATTCATTGAACTTTTCTCTCTCTACTCCTCTAAGTGATAAAGCTTAAACTCTCAATTGCTTCAAGAATATGTGTTGTAAATAACAAATTCATTGTAATACAGGAAGCAAGAGATGATGAAAATCAATCTGGCATCTTTGTATATCTTTCACTTTTTTTTTTTAAAGATTTTATTTATTTATTTGACAGAGGGAGAGACAGCCAACGAGAGAGGGAACACAAGCAGGGGGAGTGGGAGAGGAAGAAGCAGGCTCCCAGCGGAGGAGCCTGACCTGGGGCTCGATCTCAGAACACCAGGATCACGCCCTGAGCTGAAGGCAGACGCTTAACGACTGAGCCACCCAAGCGCCCCACTTTTTTTTTTTCTTAAAAATTTTATTTACTTACTTGACAGAGAGAGAGAGCCAGCGAGAGACGGAACACAAGCAGGGGGAGTGGGAGAGGAAGAAGCAGGCTCCCAGCAGAGCAGGGAGCCCAATGCGGGGCTTGATCCCAGGACCCTGGGATCACACCCCGTGCCAAAGGCAGATGCTTAATGACTGAGGCACCCAGGAGCCCTGATCTTTCACTTTTTTAATGGCAAAAGAATTGCCATAGTTTCTAGCAAATTTATCAGACGTGATTTTGGCCAAAGCTTTTTGGTTGGGAGAACTGTTTTCCCATCGAAGGAAAAAAATATTTCAGTGACGTTATATTTGCATACAACTAATTTACAAATACCATTGGCTCATAAATTAAAATGAAAACTACTATTGTTAGTAAACAAAGTAATTAATTTTGATAAAAACATATATGAATAGTCTGGGAACTGGGACGATCTATGGAACTCTTGCACTCAGAAATAAGGGACTATTATAGTAAGCAAGAGAGCTTCAGCAAGCTCCAAAGCATGGATTTTATTAGTATTTCCTGCATCTCTGGCATAGGAGGAAATTATAACTATGCAGACAAATCGTATTGCACTGACTTAAGATATTATTTGCTTAAAGAAAGTTCAAATTAAAACGAAACAAAAAAAATCATTTAACAGACAATTTTCTCAGCCAGCGATGGATTCTACCTAATTTTTATTAGTTACCATGCGTTTTAACAAAGTATCTTAAATTCCCAGCATTTTTAAGATGTTCTGTTATGTCTCTGTGACATAACCTTCAAGGATCCACCCACCTGAACATGAGGCTCTAATATTTGATGATTCAAAGATCCTCAATGCAATTTTTTCTAAAAACAACAAAAATATACAAACTTTAAGAAAGTTAAACAAAATATAAGGACATCAGTGGGATATTGTATTTTAAGGTAACCCATGGGGAGATCTTTCTGTGACGTTGATAATCAGTTCCTGATGTATCTTTTTTTTTAAACTCATTTTCATGTATGTAAAATAAGCTTGAATTAAAAAAAAAAAAAGAAGTCCTTCTTCAGCCTGTGTACCTCAAGTATTTTGGATCCATTTTTTATAAAATATTATTGCTTTGATGCCTTTGATAGTTTGGGCTCTTAAAAAATTGCCTTCATTTTCACAGGGAGACAACATTCTCCTTAATTCCAAAGATCATTCTTTTGAAGCTCAGTGCGTGTGGGAGACAGGAGGAGGATTTCTGAAAGCTGCACCTGACTTGTTCCTGTGGTCCAAGGATCCATCCGTCTGTGGGTGGGATGCAGGGCCGTTGGAGGCGTAACTGAACATGGTAGGGCTGCCGACTGCTCACGGGCTGATCGTAAACACTTGGCGGCAATTTAATCCTACTCTTACATTATTGCCTCACCTGGAGCCTGACACTTATCCTATTTCCCGTTCCTACCAAACCAATTTAGAGGAACACTGAACGCACTCACAACGTTTGATCAATTTGATAGTTCTTAGAAAGCCAAGCCCTGTATTCTGAGACATGTGAGCACCGGAATCAAGGAAAGACTCAGATGAAGGGGTGAGTGGGAGCTCCCCGTCAAGATCCCTAAAACCGTGGCGGTGTGTAGCTATCTCCCCGGGGAGGTGGGTCTCAGAACCACACACACATCTGCTCCGTCTCGCCTCTCAGCGAGGATGCTTCCCCCTCTTCCCAGGTATTTCCACAAACTCGCTGTCCACCGCCCTGTTATGGGTTGGTAAACTGAGCAAGCCTTTTTTCTGAAAACAAGGAGACTCTTCCTTACGAAAGCCACCGAGAAAACTCAAGAGGGAAGAAGTGGTAACAACAGAGTAAGAGACTCTCGGGCAGAAGAGTAGACCCTTTCTGGGTATTTGTTGTTCCTGAGACTTAATTTTCCATCCTGAGTTAATTGTCTAAAGGTAGAGGATAAATCCAGGTGACCTCCTGAGGTTCCTTTCAGCTTCCGTGTCTTTGAACCTGGAGTACAATTTAGTTTGTTCTTAAGCGAAATTGCTTCTTTCTCTATTATTAAGTGTATGATATGGCAGACAAGTTAATGGTCCTACTTCTTTATCCCTTTGAAGAAATACCCTGCGTTTCCCTCAAGGGCAGGCAGACGAACACTGTGTTTCTCTCAGGGTCTGCACTTAGCAAGGGTCCCACATATTCTGGCCTGATTTGAAATGGCAGTATTTTAATAGCTTGAAAATTAAGTTCCTTACAAAACTGAGATCCCCCAAAAGGGCTAAAAATTGAGTCTTTAAGACAGGAGAACATTTTTAAATGGTGTAGTTCCATGTACCCTGACACAGGTCTCTACGGTATAATCTTGAGCAGAAGGAAAGTGCGCAACAAGATTGACTATTATGATTCCGCCTCTGTTGTTTAAAAGGGAAAACGACCCCCAAACAATTTATTTCCTTAGGCATCTATTTCTGCATGCAAATGCAGAGAAAAACCACCACCACCACCGCCACGGAGAGGCCACACAGCACACCGACAGCAGTGTCAGCCTCTAGGAAGAGAATAAGGTAGAGGGAAGGGACTTGACTTTACCTGACGTGCTTGTGTTTTTAACAACTGAACTTTATTATTCAATACTTATGATCTTAAATATATGCAAAAAAGTTGAAGGTCAAATGCATTTCAAGGGAATTTAGACAGAGAGAATAAATGGTTCAAAGTTGGATAGCTTACAAAAGCAGGGTGGAAACTCACAAAATGCCACTTAAAGCAAGATCAAGCGATGAGGGAGATGAGGGAAGGGTAACGTTGGGGTGCTTCCAGATGGACTCTGGAGGGTGATGTAAATGAGAAGTCACCCAAATATGCATCAAATTAGGCAGCAGTGCCATTCGGAAGAGCTATCCATTTTAAAAACAAATCTTAAAGGCACATGTTTGAACATTGAAGTCAACAGATATATATTTACATTGAAAATAACTTATTATTTTTATAAATTTCCCTTTTGGGATGAATAGACAGGTGAAAGAGATTTAGTTTATAAAGGAAAATTCAATTTAAGTCTTTTAAATATTTTGATACTAGTGGTTTTGTGGGGATTTAAGAATTATCTCAGGGTTTTGATGAAAAGTCTCACATCAGTGTTTAACAAAATATTTACAAGGAAAAATTTCATCTTGGTTGAAAATGGAATTTTTCCACTGAGGCTATCAATATCTCTTTATCTTTGTTATTTTGTTTAATGAATACAATTTTATGTTATTGTAAAACATTTCAGGGTCACTGCAGAAAATTGGAAGCTACAGAAAGCAAAATGAATTAAAATTCTCAAAATTTAACCATCAATATCATCCTTGGATTATATCTTTTCCAACTCTCTTATGCATATAGGTATCCATATTACAAAAAAAAGACACTGTTTTTCAAAAACATTTTTAACTTCATGCATTGAAATATTTTTCATGTTTATAAATCGTTAGATATTTTCAAACCTGAGGACAAAATGCCACTGTCTGTCAAAGTACTCTCTCTGGTCAAGAATTCATTCAATAAAAACCATCGGACCACCTTACACCAGTTAGAATGGCAAAAATTAACAAGACAGAAAACAACAAATGTTGGCAAGGATGTGGAGAAAGAGGAACCCTCTTACACTGTTGGTGGGAATGCAAGTTGGTACAGCCACTCTGGAAAACAGTGGCTCAAAAAGTTAAAAATTGAGCTACTCTATGACCCAGCAATTGCACTACTGGGTATCTACCCCAGAGTTACAGACGTAGTGAAGAGAAGGGCCATATGCACCCCAATGTTCATAGCAGCATTGTCCACAACAGCCAAACTGTGGAAGGAGCTGAGATGCCCTTCAACAGGTGAATGAATAAAGGTGTGGTCCATATGTACAATGGGATATTACTCAGCTATCAAAAAGAACGATTTCTCAACATTTGCTGCAACATGGACGGGACTGGAGGGGATTCTGCTGAGTAAAATAAGTCAAGCAGAGAAAGACAATTATATGGTTTCACTCATATGTGGAACATAAGGAACAGCATGGAGGACCACAGGGGAAGGGAGAGAAAACTGAATGGAAAGAAATCAGAGACGGAGACAAACCATGAGAGATTCTGGACTCCAGGAAACAAACTGAGGGTTACGGAAGGGAAGGGGAGTAAGGGGATGGGGTAACTGGGTGATGGGTATTAAGGAGGACACATGTGGTGATGAACATTGGGTGTTATACACAACTAAGGAATCATGGAACACTACATCAAAAACTAAAGATGCACTATATGTTGGCTAACTAAACATGAAAAAGAACAAAAATAAAAAAAAAATAAAAACCATCGGTTTTTTGAGCAATCACATAACTTTTGAATGTCCCTTCAGAAAGCATTCTCAAATACATCACTTCGTATGATCCTCCCAAAATCTGGTGAGGGAGAAGGAGCCAGCGCTGTTAAAATCCACCTTTTCTGAGTGGGACAGAGAAGTCTGAGCGCATCCAAGGCCTCCCAAGCTCACGCTCAGCTGGTCGAGTTGGGGAAGCAGGACCGGCCCCCAGGGCTCCTGATTACAAACCCTCTGCCCCACCTGCAGGCCCTAGCCTCCCACAGCCTCCTTCCTGGTACAAATGGAACCTCCTCAAACCCGTCCAGCACCCAGCACCTCCCACCAGGCCCCTCTCACCTTGAACCTTATTTTATTGTTTTCCAGAGTACTTTTTTCTACTTGTCAGTGTTTCCTATTTTTAAAGGCTGACGTGCTTCTTGCTGTCTCCGCGAAGGTTAACCACACCGTATGTCAGGGTCCAGCTGTAGCCCAGCACCAAGCACAGCACCCAGGACACAGTAAGTGCTCAGCAAAGGTCTGCGCTGTGAACCTTACACCATGGCCTGCCTGGCTTGAGTCAGCACAGTGTGGACATCTGCGGGGACGAACAGGGGCTCAGGTGACCGTGCAGGTCTCATTAGGTTAAACAGGCTCACGTTCCTCTTCCAGACTGAATCAGTGCGTGGATTGGATTACGTTAAATTCCTAACTTCAGATTCTGGGGTTGATCAGCAAAAGATTACATACAAAGCAGAGAAAGCAACTATTATGTGAGCTAAAAAAAAAAAAAATAACAGCAAGTCATTTCTTTTTAAAGTTCTGTTCAATGAAGGGAAAATCCAATCAATCGTTTCATATTATCTGAATAATCAGATGATGGTATTTTAGTCACTTCTCAACCAGCCATTTCTTAGCGTATTGTAGAAAATATTGGGGTACCTCTTGTTTTTTTTGTTATTACATGTTATTAAATAGATGTTAATTAAATGTTAATTACTAAATTATGTAAATGTAAATTAATAAATGTTAATTAAATGTTATTAAGTAAATGTTATAAAACATCTTGTTTTGATATTAACCACTTTCCCTGTTTCATGAAGAGGATCGATGGGAAGGCCCCCTAGTGGCCAGCTACTGATGACTTCGCTCCTTGATCAGCACATGCCACATCCTTCAGCTAAAAACAATCCTACGTAAGGATGCTTTTCTACTTAAGCACTATTAGTCAGAAGCACTTTAAAAACTCAAGCTTTTCTCCTAAGTGGCTAAACCTTCAACATGTAAAATATTTATTCTTTTTAAAGAATTTTTTGTCTTTTCTATGTTTACAAACGTAATCCTATGCAAAGCTAAGAGAGAACAAAACTGTGTTTCTGTCTATGGCATGACTACTTGTCGATTCAAAGATTTTGCTTTCTCCTAACCATCTTCCCCCAGAGACAATCACTCAGAGAAGCTACCATTACATATCACTGCGCATGACACACTGGACGGCCTTTATTTATCACCTTTCCTCCAACTTATGTTTGTCTCAGTAGAAAAGTGGCATGGTTTTAAGTTGCTGTATTTGGAAATGATTTATTTTTGAAGTTTTAGTTTATTTGAAAGAAGGATTGACTTTCTTTTCCAAATTATTAAAACATCGCTTGGGCAGTGTCAAGGTGAACGAGGTATCACCAGGAACTGTAACACTGAAAGTAGTTCTATCTCAAATCTTAAAAACAAAGCAACAATAACCCCATTTACATTTTTTTGAAAAATAGGACTTTTTCATTTTGAAAAAATTATGTCGAACTCTACACATTTAAAATATCTGTTGGGCACCTGGGTGGCTCAGTTGGTTAAGTGTCTGCCTTTGGCTCAGTCATGATCCTAGAGTCCAGGGATCGGGCCCCACATTGGGCTCCCTGCTCAGCGGGGAGTCTGCTTCTCCCTCTGCCCTCTGCCCTGCTTTGTGCTCTCTCTTACTTGCTCACTTTTTCTCAAATAAATAAAATTTTAAAAATAAATAAATAAAATATCTCTCACTAATGTTTATTCTTCTAAAACCCATTCTCTTAAAAATAAAATGTCGTATCTGAAACTTTTCATATGCTGGTAGAAAACTGCATTTTCTGCATTAAATGGGAAAATTGTCATCATCCTTTTAAAGGAAGCAGTAAAAACAAAACACCCCATCTTCAGTTGACTTAACCTTTGGATAAAGGAACTCTTCTTTCAAGATACGCATTTCATCTACATCCTAATCCAAGTCTGGGTAATTTTAGTAAATGTGAACACAAGTGAAGGACAATGATGAAGAATGACTGATGAGTGTCATTTCATGACTCTAGGACCCTTCCATCAGTTTATACAGTTTCTTTTCACTAATCTTTATTATTTTGTTTCATTATGCTTCTTTCAATAGATGAGTGATTTTGATCATTTTCCAAAAATAAAAACACACGTAAGCCACGGGTCCTTATGTTTTTCCTGAACTCCTCTGCAGAGAACTATGTCCAGTAAAAGGGGACGCATTGTTCTCTTTCCAAAACATAGCTTGGGTTTCGTTGTTAAGTTTCATTCCTCAGAATTACTAGAGGCGTCTTCTGTTACCATTAGTGACAAAGTGGAAAGGAAGAGAATTCTGGCCACATCCATCCTTGTTAGCAGAATTATTCATGTACACAGAAAGTAGGGACTTGCCCATTCAAGCACTCCAGTTGTTGTCCAAGTTACAGCTGATATTATACGCTTCAAGTGGGGACAATTTAGAGATCACTCGTGGTTCAATGAAGGCAAGCACTAAAAATACCTCTTTGAATGTTCCTAGAACTCAGTGAGGTGGTGTCCCCACCTCCCTTTGCACTTTTGTGGGAGATAACATATTACTCTGAAATATCCCTGCTTTAGTTTGACAACTTTATTTTGGGCTTCAGCTGTGAAGGAAGTGGAAAATTTTAAGCACATTAACCAAATGGATTAAAGAGATGGCCTCTCTGCTTCCTTTGTGCGGGACAAACGGTCAGCTCTCACACACTTCCAGTCTCCTATCTCCCCACTCTCCCATCCCCGCCAGCAGCCACCTTGCCATGCATGTACAGACAACAGCCCTTGACGTCTTTGCTGTTAGAATATATAATCGCCTAGAGTTCGGAGTGGAAAATGGGAGCCTCCGATCATAAGCTCATAAAAGGCAATTTCAGTGTCAGAGCAGTAGACTGAATAAATATAGAAAGGATTTATTATGAAGCTCTGTAGCGATGTTGGCACTGGCAGTGCACTGCTGGGCAACATTCTATCGCCAAAATCCAGGAACTAGCACAAACATTGAACCACTGTGTTCTCAGTGACAATAACGAGAGCAGCCTGATGATTGGCTGGCATGGCCACAAAAGACACATGCTGGCATGTTTCGGAACATAAATGATAGATCTGCTGCTGGGAGTTTATAATTATTTAATCAAACCCAGACTGTAGGACCTGGAGGGACATCATGTGTCCTCCCAAGTGTGGAAAAAGGACAGAACTCAAATGTTTGACAGACTCCAGGGGGACCACGAGGGGCAAGGGGCTGTGCGGGCGTGCGCTTTCCCAGGCCAGCCAGAGCCCATCCCGGGGCCTGGTGAGGGGTCACTTCCCCTGGGCTGCATCGTCCCCCAGCTGGCCCGGAGGAAGTGAGTTACCGGCCATCCTCTTGATGTGCTGATGGAAGTGGAATCAATTATATTTCCTTTCATGGAACAAAACGTATGTCCTGCTCTGAACAGGAAACCACTCTTTTGATCCAGTTCTTTCTCCATAACACTCACACACACACACACACACACACACACACACGCACACACACACACACAAACACACACTCTTACAGAGGACTTGTGCCAGCTGCTTGCTGTATGTATACATAGTTTTTAAGTCCTGGAAGAAGAAAAAGCTCCACCCCATTCAACCCCATGTCCCTTGTTTGGAAAACGAGATACCGGACATGCTGTGGTCATGAGACATCCTATGACACTGGATATTTGGAGCCAGGGTCTGGGATGCAAACGGACTTTCCTCTTCAAATCAGTTTTTAATCTGTCACAGCCTGATGAGAAGGGAAAAGGGGTGGGGTGGGGTGAGGTTCTCACAAGCAAGGATAGTGCGTTTTGGTGAAAAGAGAACAGATTAGTAAATGACATTAACATTACATGTCATCCCTAGCCCCAAAGAAATTTGGGAGTTTAAATAAGGGACTCTCTGGAATGTAGCGGTTACGTGTAAATTTAAGTTTCGATTTTAAAGCCCCCCCTCCCCACAAAATGGATTGATGATGGCCTGAAAGTATAATTTTGTTTTGGTTTGTTTTTTTTTTTAACAAAGGATATTGAGTTAAAGCAAACCGGCATTAGGGAGAATGAATTCAATATGATCTTGATATAACTTATCAAAGTGTTAATTCCTCCAGTTTTCCCCAATAGAAACTTTCCATTCTGGATATCAGACTCTTCATTCTGGCCCTCCCACTCCCTCCCCTGTTCCTCTGCCCCCAAATTATTTTATTCAAACTTTCTGTGTAGAAATGCTTTAGAAGGAGGGTGCTACCAGCAGAGCAGATAGTAACTGGTCCCTACTTTCTGTGTTGGAACCCTATGTACAAGGTTCAAATGATACCAGACAACTTCTGTAATTATCCAAATAGATACTGTTTTCTCAAAATATGATGTTTTTCTTTATTAAGTGCCTCTAAAACTTATACAAGTAGCACACTAGTGTATTTTCATTGTAAATAAAATGGAAAAAGAAGTGAGTCCTCTTGCACTGCCCCCAACCCCAGATCCTACTCCCTAACCCCGGAGGTAACCATTGGTAATAGATTGGGTGTGTACATTTCTTTCCCCCATATGCTCTTTGTAAGGAACAAATTTCAGAAACAAAGTATGGAAAATATTTAACCTTCCGCCACGATTATTAGGTTTTGATGTTTAAGAGGGAAAAATGCCCAAACACATAAAAGCGGAAAATCCCCAAACAATTTGGTAAAATATGCATTGTAGTTTTCCTTGTTCTAAAAAGTTCTCCAAAGGTTTGACAGACATACTTTCAAACGCATGTAAAGACATCTCTGCTTTTAGAAAATAAACTAAAAATGAGGTCAACTGCTTTAAAAAAAAAATACAGAATCTTTTATCAGTTTCCAAAGTGGCAGGGGGAAGATTTAGGAGGAAAAAAATTAAACCATATATCAACCACTCACATCTTATATGCAACCAGTTTTGACTTTTTCTTTCTGCAGTGTACTGGCATCATTCTTAAAATTTTTTTTGAGTTTGGACTTTTTAAACACAGTTTCTTCCCATGATAAAAGTGTACATTGAAACAATTGTTTTTAATCAGCATTTTAACCAGATAATCATCTTTTTATTTCTTTTTTTATATACCTTCAGTAATGCTAAAATAGTTTATAGAGAATCTATAATGAAGCAAAGACGTGGACTTATTTTAAAGGTTATAATCAACACTCCCATTTGTTTTATAAAGGAATTAAGAGAAATTCAAGCTAACAGAGGGTTTGGTATGATGGTGATGGGCAGTCTGCTTCTATATAAAATGATCGAGCAAGGATGATAATGAAACTATCCAGAGAATCTTGCATCTTCCTTTTCTTGCCCTCTGAAGACACATGGGAATTTCCGTGCTCATGTCGCAAGCATGTTCCCTGACTAATAACTTATTGTTTACAGTTGCTTGCCTGTGCTGAATTTCTTTAAGTGCATTAATTATCATGGGTGCCATTTTCTATTGCCTGTCTGAATAAGCTCAGAAACAGGATGACATTTTAAGTACACCTTTAGGCTATGCTCTGTCTTCACATGATGCTAAATTCAGAGAACAAAAGACAAAACCAAACTGAAAACCACCCAGCCATTTGCCTGGCACCATGTAGTCAACGGATCCAGCCAAAGGACTGAATGCTCATAGTTTATTTACTTTTTAACTGAGATCCTTGTGTGGAGGGAAAGACAACGGTAAGAACTCTACAGCAAGAAGACACGTGATAATTCCACTTGAGAGGATGCTGTGGGTAAAATGAGACATCTAGTCCCTGACTTTGACACACAACCTGGTGCATAAGACTGGACAAACCAAATTAAGATCAAAGGATAATTCTGACCACCCACAATAAAGTCAGATTCATATTGTAAAGTTCCAAAGGAACTTCACATAAAGAAGTATTTCTCTGTTGTTGTTGTTGTTGTTACTGTTTTTTCCCTGTGTTGTGCTCTTTGTCTTTCTCTTTCAGGGAGAGGGAATGAGTGATAGTTTGGTGATCTCCAGCTCTGCCAATGTTTTCCCCTAGACTTAAAGTTTTCCCCAAATAGCTTCATTCAATTCATTCACCCAACAAATATCTCTCACACAATCACAATCCTCCAGCAGCGTATCGGTGTTGGAGTAACAACAGTCAACAGGACACATGCGACTTTAAAGGACAGCAGAGTATTACAGTGGAGTTTGGAAATCAGGGGGAGGTATAGAGATGAAGAGAGCTGTCTCACTGGGTCTGGGAAGCAGGAGGTAACAGGGGAGGTGACGTGGAGATGGTAAGAAGTGCAGTGACTTTTCAAGATGGCAGGAGTTAGCAAGAGGAAAAGAAGGGGTGGAGCCAAGCACAGTGTATGTAGAGGAAGTCTGAAATTCACCTCAGTGTGAACTAATATGCAAAGGTATTAGAATTCATACCTCTTTGTCTTTTCCTGGAAATCCTGAACGTGAATGTCACTTGCACATGCATTCACAGAGTGGATGTAGGTTTCCCATAGACAGGGAATTTTCTGGGGGCAAATCACTGCCATAATTCCAGCACATACAACCTTGTCTGGCTCTGTGTAACAAAAATGTAAATGTTAGTGTTTATCTATAGAGTACAGTCAAAATAGGATTCATTGTTGTTAGGTTCGCCAAAACAAAGGGAAATTATTTCTAGAATCTTCTATTCCTGGGACCACACAAATTGATTAAAAATCTCTATTTGGCAGAATATCTCCTATTTGGTCTTGATCATGTCATGTTACCTGAAAGAGCTTGGCTTCAGGGGGACTTTACAGAGGCCCCCCGCCAATGGGTGTGTCCAGTCCTCCTGACTTGTGAAATATCAGTGGCTTTTTCCTAACATTGGGTTTTCCCACACATGGAGATAGAATTTTCAGAAAAGATAAAGAATATTTTGGAAAATTCTTCTAAATGTGGCTCCCTTCTTTATTAGAAACCCGGTGGTTCCATATCCAAGGAGAAAACCACTGACTCATCTCCAGGGTTTTAAGAGTGAAGGTGGCATTTATGGGCTCAAGTTAATCTCACAGAGTTGAAAATGAGCCCGGATCATCTCCTTTTAGCCTCATTAATGCAATGCAGAAAATTGGCTGAATTAGACTTCCAGCTGGATTTTCTTGAGTTAAAGGAGAGCCAGGTGGATCATCCCCAGAGAAGAATGTCAACCTTCTGTCCAAACTCCAACTGACCTAGTTCCTGAGGTCTTCTAGAAGAACAGCAAAAACTTCAACTAAGACAACATCCCCAGAGACTTCCAGAGAAGTTCTGTGCAGTGCCAGCCAGAAGGAAGATGGGGAAGGAAACTAGAACACGAGGGCTGAGGAATGGAGAGGATGATGAATGGATGTCAGCTCTGACTGATGGGTGAATGCTGCCAGAGCACTGGGTGGGAAGTACTGGAAAGTCGCATCCGGGCTCAGTGGAAAAGGGTACCATGACCATCAGTGTCTGCCTTGGGTACACAGAAGGATGTGGGTCCACATGTAATCACTTTCCTTCACCGAGAGATGCTAACATCCCCCAAGCTCAAACTTTCTATGAGTCTGTGTAGGTAAAGATTTTATTTGGAAACGACTCATAATTTTTCCAAGATGGAAAGATACAAAAGGCAACAGATTATAAATTAAGTGGTGTAAGAGGCTATAAATAAATTAAGTGACATGGTATTTAGTAAATGGCCTGTGTGAGTAGCATAGCTATCCATGCTAACATAGTCCTATGTTTACAGATCAACAGTTCAAAATGAGGGGAAATACTCATATATTGGTGATGGTCATAATAAATAATACAGCAACAACAGCTAGGATTTATTGAGCATCGGTACCAAGCCCTCTTCTGTGTTTTATAGATACATGGTGTCATTTATTCCTCAGAAAAGCCTTGGGGTGGGTACTATTACTGTCCCATTTCTGAAATGAAGAAATAGGCTATAAAGGTAAAGTAAATTGACCAAGGTCACAGAACCAGAAAGTGTTGGCAAAGTTGTGATTCAAACTGAGGAAGGGTATCCACATCTATCGCTCTTGTCCTGCCCTCATGTCCCATGCAGAGTCAAAGGTCAACATCTTGATAATAAATATACGGGCTGGCCACAAAACCTTTCTTCTGCCAGTTAGAAGTTATCCAGAGACACCCTCTACACAGTAGAGAAATCTTCCTTTCCCAAACTCAGAGACTGTGCCTGGTGATGGTTGAACACCTAGAAACAGCCGTCAGGGACTGCATTAACGATTTCAATATTCAACATGGCTGCTGTCCAGAAGAACATGGGAAGTAACTGAAATCTGGTCAGGCAGAGAATGGACAGGCATATACAGATAATTTCTATAGAGCAGGTACAGGGCTTAGTGTCCCCATAGATTCACTGTCAGCATTTTATGTGCCAGATTCACTGAGAAATGATCCAGACAAGGTTCCTTCCTCAACACTGCAGAGTCTACTGGGGAGGCCAGACAGGTACAAAAATAAACAGAACAGAAGAGAAATATAAGTGCCCCAAATTAACTAATTCTAAATGGGTGGCATGGGGAAAATGTTCTGGGGAGCATGGAATTTGAACTGGGCTTTAAAGTTTGAACAGTGGTCCAAAAGGCACAAAGGACAGTCTTCCCAGCAGCAGGAACCGAGATGAGCAAAGGTCCAGAGTTGGGGAACATCATCGTGCATTTGGCGATCTCTTCCTTTGCTGAAGCAGAAGAAGAAAATGCATGAGTCTTGGAGAGAAGGAGGGAGGAAGAGGAGGAAGGTTCTAGAAACATAGCCAAGGCCTTAAAAACCATAAAGATTTGGATTTTGTTCCATAGGCAATGGGCAGCCATGGAGAGCTTTGGAGTAAAGGAGTATCTTGCTCACACTGTATTACTAAATGATTGTTGTGCACAGGACAGAAGCCAGATTGGAAGGAAAAACAGTGGAGGTGAAGACACCAGACATCTCTCCTGCACAAAGCCAGCAGGGCCTCTGAGTCTCAGACTCACACTGTGTTTGGGGGGTGGGTGGCAAGAGGTCAGGACCTTGCTCTGGGGAAAGGGGTCAGCAAACTTCTGCTCTAGGAAAACCATGCAACTTCCAGCATTTTTCTAGGGCCTTGACATCGACATGACCCCAACCGACATTTCCTTCTCAGTCATGCTTGTACTTTTCCACTTAAATGAGACTCAAGCCCAGTTTCATGGGGATTCCAGGGAGCCCGGAAGGGTGAGGTCATCTCCCATCTTGGGATACAGCAGGCACGTTATGGCTCTGTTTTCAATCCTAGAATCTGGGAGTAGGGAAGGTCCTTAGCCATCCCATCTGATTCCCCTTGGGCAAGGGAGAAAGGTATGCAAACAGACCATCAACGGTACCAGGGAGCCTGCAATGGTGTTGCAGACACAGATGTTTGACTATGGGGACCAGGACTTTATCCTCTGTTTGTCCAATGACTGCCGTAAAACCATAGCTAGAACAAAGAATCCCACATTTATTAGGGTGTATTTTGGGAGGGAAGGAAATTGGCGCTGCATTGTCTCAGACCAATACAATATTAAATTGCTATAGAAATAATACCATGTCACGAAAGGAATTTCCCCAAGTTAATATTTCCGCATTAAATTAGGCTAAAGCTATATTAGGCTAATACGATACTGTGCTAATCCGGAGAGTGAACGAACTCAGATTTGCATATTAGTTGGATTGAAACTGCCCACAGCCAAGTTCGCCACCAACACGAGCCTGACATTCCTAACGTCGCTGTAATTTACTGCAAATGTCTCCTCTTGGTCACCATCCTCCTTACCAGTTTTTATTGTCATAGTCTCTTGGTGGCAAGTCTTCATGTTGATGCTTGAAATTAAAGACATTTTACCCATATTCAAGTTCAAAATAAAACTCATTTTGCAACACGTTCAGATCACTCCGAAGCTCCAGAAGGGAGTCTCTATTCCTTCGAGGCAGCTGGAGCGGGCCACCAGTACATGTGGTCGATCTCTTTCTTGCCTCTTCCAGATGTCCTGCCTTCCAGAATGTTCCTGTGTCTGCAGTGCACCAGCCTAATTCAGGAGCTCAGTCTGGGGAAGGGGTCAAGAGGTCTCCTTTCCCAGATCCGCCACCCACTGCTCCTTTGCACAATAGGCAGGCTGAGGATGGGGAGGGGGATAGAATGACTGAGGCTTTCTTCCTTTCTTGCTCGCAGATGTGAATATCCACCCAGGCTTTCCTTTCTAAGCCCTCCACAATCCATCCTGGGGTGGGGGTGTTTGTAGTACAAGGACATTATTCTGAAATCTGTCAGTCTTCATAGTAAGTGGATTCTTGCATGTTCGCACCTGTGCTTATTTTTAAGTAAATTTATGTGTGGTCATAAGAGCATTCGGAGACAGGGAGATTACTCGAGGAGCCCCGGCACTCACTCAGATGAATGGGAAGGGGGGCAGTTCGGGCCTGGCTCTTTCTCGGATCAGGGAGTTCCTTGGGAGCACGAGCCAGCTGTCCAGGTAGATGAATGATCTGAGGTTGGTTTGCACGGTCTATGGTGGCTGTGACCGTGTACAGGCTTCAGCGGGGACAGCCCCATCCAAAGTACCGCCTGTGGGCCACCAGTATCAACATCCACTAGACCTGGGTTACAGATGGACTTCTTCCAGCCCCATCCCAGACCCACTGAATTAGTCCCTGGACGTCGGGCCTAGGAACCTGTGTTTTAACACTTGTGCCAGATGGGTTTTATGGGTGCTGAACTGTGAGAAGCATCAGTTTAGGATGGGGTTGTGTGTGCTGTACCCTCAAACCAGAGTCAAAATCACACTTGCCTGTGGACCTGGTATTACAATTCCCATGATAACCTCTTTCCCGTTAAGTCCTTGTGTTCTGGAAGCTTAACCATAAATGGAGCCCAATTTCACATCCTTTCTCAGCTCCCGAGAGTCTCTCACAAGTTGTCAGGATATTTTGAAATTATTCATTTTAAATATAGGGCTAGAAATGTGGACTTAACATAGATATGCTTGATGTTCAAAGACCCAAGACACCACGAATATACTGGAAATGACTAATATTCAACTAATAATCTTTTACATGTTGATAAGCTGTTTGAAAAACTTTTCCAACGCCCATTTTAAGAGATCATCTCATTTTCTCTGCTTAAGTACTTAGTGGAGTTAAGAGTAAATTTGACATTATTATTCCCATTGCAATAAATAGGAATCCAAGACTCAGAAACTATGTTCCAAGAGTCATACCTTTCATATGAAAGTCTAGCTGTGCTTGATGACATTCCGGAATATTTCTGGTAGAGGACGTTGCAAGGGTCCACAGTCAGAAGGAAGGTCAATCTGCTGATTCAGACCAATCTGTCCTCTGGCATTCCATCTATGGGAGTTTTCAACAGCAGATGGAGGGGGAGGCCCAGGCAGCAACGACAGCAGGGGTGCCTTCCTCAGCCACTGGAACTCTGCCACCCCAAGCCCCAGGACCATCACACAGCTGGCAGGTCACCCAATACCCCACGGAGGGCCGACAGTGTTTTGATTTTAATGACTCCTAAGCTGGAGATGTCCTAGTTAAACTGAGCTGGGCAACCACTTAGCAGTTGGTTAATACTTAGACTATTTAGTCATTCGAAACAATGCAATTAAAGATGAATCATGGCTCGGTAACCTAAACAAAATCAAATTAACAAATGGGCGGCACTCCCTTTGGTCTGGGAGGCTAATTCATAACCTCCCACCTCAAAGTTTCCTGAACCTTGTTGTGCGGATTTCAAGGCCTCCAGACTCTGAATTCCTTCTCGTTTTAGCACAGGCTTAATTGTTGCCCATGTGTATACAGCTGACTACTAAAAGGAAAGAGCATTGAAGGGGCGTTTGCCGCGTCGGGTCTCTGGGCACTGACATCACAGGGAAGTCCACATGAGTTCCCAGCTTTAGCTCTTAAAGCTAAATGACTATGGGCAACTATTGAATCCACTTTCCCATCCCAAATATGGAAATAAGAATAGTGCCATATATATGTACATGTTTTATATATAGATAGATAGATAGATAGGTAGATATATCCAGACCTTATCCAATAAGTACTAATTTATTTAGCTTTTGAAACAAGTCTATACTAGAATAACTCATAACCATATAGTTTTCTATATTATATCTTAAACTCCAAATTTCCTCTGGATAGAGACCTATAATGATTAATATCTTTGAAATTCTGAAGGTTTGAGTGGGATCAGAGACACTTAGGGTGTGAGAGAACCCTACTATGTCTTCAAAAGCAAAGGGTTATGCTTACAGCACATCTCAGTTCAGACACTAAATGTTCATCAGCCATATTTGATCTGAATTTGGATTTCATAATATTTATGGGTGAAAGAAATAGATTCCCATACCCAAGGTATTCCAAACATATTTAAAAGTTTTCCAGTACCTGGGTTAAGCATCCATTTTTATTTATTTATTTATTTATTTTTAAGATTTTATTTATTTATTCGACAGAGATAGAGACAGCCAGCAAGAGAGGGAACACAAGCAGGGGGAGTGGAGAGGAGGAAGCAGGCTCCCAATGGAGGAGCGTGATGTGGGGCTCGATCCCAGGACTCCAGGATCACGCCCTGAGCTGAAGGCAGACGCTTAACCGCTGTGCCACCCAGGCGCCCCATAAGCATCCATTTTTAAACTAAACTTTCTAACATGAAATAAAATTCACAGTTCATTGGTTGCACTAGCCATACAGCCACTTCAAGGGCTCCATAGCCCCTGTGCCTAGCCTGTCGGACAGGGCAGGTCTGGGCTTGTCTAAATTTCTGAAATCCGGAATCTTGAGAAACTTCATTGTCATCTCCCACATAAAGATGTTATAAAAGTGATAATGGGGACGCCTGGGTGGCTCAGTCAGTGAAGCATCTGCCTTCGGCTCAGGTCATGATCCCAGGGTCCTGGGATCCAGCCCCACCCACATCAGGCTTCTTGCTCAACGAGGAGTCTGCTTCTCCTTCTCCCTCTGCCCCTCCCCCTGCTCATTCTCTCTCTCTCAAATAAATGAATAAAATCTAACAAAAAATCATGAAATCATGAATGAAGGGATAGGTGGCTTGTCTGGAGAGATGACAGCTGCACCAGTAAGAGAACGGGCAGAGGTTCGAATACTCTTGCTTGGGTGAAACTGGGCAATGGCTTCACCTGCCCAACCTCCAGTTTGCTGGCACATGAAATGGGGACTATAATAACACTTACTTCATGAAGTTATTGGAATGATGCCATGTGACATTGAGTGTAATGCACTGACGCCAGGACAGCAATAGCAGGTGCAAACTAATATGAAGTCTAAATGCTTCTGAGCAGGTAGCCCTGAATTTCAGGTTAATTCTTACTTCCATCCACCTTTCACAGAGCGCTCATCTTTGTTAGCGGCAACGCTGGGATTGCCTGACACCCTTCTCGTAGTGCCTTTGAGACAGTTGGAGAAATGCCATCGACACCCTGCANACCAGGACAGCAATAGCAGGTGCAAACTAATATGAAGTCTAAATGCTTCTGAGCAGGTAGCCCCGAATTTCAGGTTAATTCTTACTTCCATCCACCTTTCACAGAGCGCTCATCTTTGTTAGCGGCAATGCTGGGATTGCCTGACACCCCTCTCGTAGTGCCTTTGAGACAGTTGGAGAAATGCCATCGACACCCTGCAGTTAGAAGTGGTCACTGCCAGGTGACACAATGAGGCAGTACGCTCTTTTTTGGCGCCATCCTTTTGCACATGCTGTTCCCTTTTCCCGGAATGCCTTTTTTGGTGTTCTCTTTTCTGCCTGGCAAATTTATTTTA